>NC_040093.1:15091904-15255161 GCF_003369695.1 Bos indicus x Bos taurus | reverse complement strand
GCTGGGCCCACGCACAAGGGAAGGACTTCAGAGCCTAAAGAGATGTTAATTAGTTTTCCCTACTCCCCAGGGTGTGAGAGCCCTTTCAGGTTAGGGAGGGGGCATATGGGTGGAGTCATTGGTTGATAAGATCGGTCTTTTCTCTGTCCATCTATGACCTGCAATAGAGGGGGGAGGGCTAGAGGAGCTATCCCACATTGAAGGTCAGGAAGGGCGGCGGTGTGAGAGATACCCCTCGTCCAAGGTAGGAGCAATGGCTGCGCTTTGCTGGATCAGCCGTGAAGAGAGATACCCACGCCCAAGGTAAGAGAAACCCAAGTAAGACGGTAGGTGTTGCAAGAGGGGCATCAGAGGGCAGACACACTGAAAACCATGCTCACCGAAAAACTAGTCAATCTAATCACACTAGGACCAAGCCTTGTCTAACTCAGTGAAACTAAGCCATGCCCGTGGGGGCAACCCAGAGGCGGGCAGATCATGGTGGAGAGATGTGACAAATGTGGTCCACTGGAGAAGCACATGGCACAAAACCAGTACTTCAGTTTTCTTGCCTTGAGAACCCCATGACAGTATGAAAAGCAAAATGCAAATATAGGATACTGAAAGAGAAACTCCTCAGGTCAAGTAGGTGCCCACATCTGCTACTGGAGATCAGTGGAGAATAACTCCAAAAGAAGGAAAGGGATGGAGCCAAAGCAAAAAGAATACCCAGCTGTGGGATGTGACTGGTGATGAGAAGCAGGTCCGATGTTGTAAAGAGCAATATTGCATAAAGAACCTGGAATGTCAGGTCCATGAAATCAAGGCAAATGGAAGTGGTCCAATCACAAGAGATGGCAAGCGTGAATGTCAACATTTATGGATCAGTGAACTCAAATGGACTGGAATGGGTGAATTTAAACTCAGATGAGCTTATATCTACTACTGTGGGAAGGAATCCCTCAGAAGAAATGGAGGGGCCTTCAGGGTCACACAAACAGTCCGAAATGCAAGTACTCGGATGCAATCTCAAAAACGACCAGAATGATCTCTGTTCGTTTCAAGGCAAACCATTCAATATCACAGTAATCCAAGTCTATGCCCAACCAGTAAGCTGAAGAAGCTGAAGTTGAACGGTTCTATGAAGACCTACAAGACCTTTTAGAACTAACACCCAAAAAAGATGTCCTTCTCATTATACGGGACTGGAATGCAAAAGTAGGAAGTCAAGAAACACCTGGAGTAAACAGGCAAATTTGGCCTTGGAATTCAGAATGAAGCAGGGCAAAGACTAATAGAGTTTTGCCAAGAAAATGCCACTGGTCATAACAAACACCCTCTTCCAACAACACAAGAGAAGACTCTATACATGGACATCACCCAGATGGTCAAACACCGAAATCAGACTTGATTATATCTTTGCAGCCAACGATGGAGAAGGAGCTACAGTCAGAACAAAAGACCAGGAGCTGACTGTGGCTCAGACCATGAATTCCTTATTGCCAAATTCAGACTGAAATTGAAGAAAGTAGGGAAACCACTTAGACCGTATGAGGTATGACCTAAATCAAATCCCTTATGAATATATAGTGGAAGTGAGAAATAGATTAAGGGCATAGATCTGATAGATAGAGTGCCTGGTGAACTATGGACTGAGGTTCGTGGCATTGTACAGGAGACAGGATCAAGGACCATCCCCATGGAAAAGAAATGCAAAAAGCAAAATGGCTGTCTGGGGAGAGCCTTACAAATAAGCTTGTGAAAAGAAGAAGAAGCGAAAAGCCAAAGCAGAAAAGGAAAGACATAAACATAGTAAATGTAAGAGTTCCAAAGAATAAGCAAGAAGAGATAAGAAAAGCCTTCTTCAAGCGATCAATGCAAAGAAATAGAGGAAAACAACAGAATGGGAAAGACTAGGGATCTCTTCAAGAAAATCAGAGATACCAAAGGAACATTTCATGCAAAGATGAGCTCGATAAAGGACAGAAAATGGTATGGATCTAACAGAAGTAGAAGTATTAAGAAGAGATGGCAAGAATACACAGAAAAGAACTGTACAAAAAAGATCTTCACGACCCAGATAATCACATGATGGTGTGATCACTGCCCTAGAGCCAGATCATCCTGGAATGTGAAGTCAAGTGGGCCTTAGAAAGCATCACTACGAACAAAGCTAGTGGAGGTGATGGAATTCCAGTTGAGCTATTCCAAATCCTGAAAGATGATGCTGTGAAGTGCTGCACTCAATATGCCAGCAAATTTGGAAAACTCAGCAGTGCCACAGGACTGAAAGAGGTCAGTTTTCATTCCAATCCCAAGAAAGGCAATGCCAAAGAATGGTCAAAACTACCACACAATTGCACTCATCTCACACGCTAGTAAAGTAATGCTCAAAATCTCCAAGCCAGGCTTCAGCAATATGTGAAACGTGAACTTCTGATGTTCAAGCTGGTTTTAGAAAAGGCAGAGGAACCAGAGATCAAATTGCCAACATCCCTGGATCATGGAAAAAGCAAGAGAGTTCCAGAAAAACATCTATTTCTGCTTTATTGACTATGCCAAAGCCTTTGACTGTGTGGATCACAATAAACTGTGAAAATTCTGAAAGAGATGGGAATACCCAGACCACCTGACCTGCCTCTTGAGAAATCTGATGCAGGGTCAGGAAGCAACAGTTAGAAACTGGACATGGAACAAACAGACTGGTTCCAAATAGGAAAAGGAGTTCGTCAAGGCTTATATTGTCACCCTTCTTTTTAACTTCTATGCAGAGTACACAATGAGAAACCTGTGAAGTGGAAGAAGAACACAAGCTGGAATCAAGATTGCCGGGAGAAATATCAATAGCCTCAGATATGCAGATGACACCACCCATTATGGCAGGAAGTGAAGAGGACTCAAAAGCCTCTTGATGAAAGTTGAAAGTGGAGAGTGAAAAAATTGGATTAAGCTCAACATTCACAAAAACTAAGATCATGGCATCTGGTCCACCACTTCATGGGAAATAGATGGGGAAACAGTGGAAACAGTGTCAGATTTTATTTTTCTGGGCTCCAAAATCACTGCAGATGGTGACTGCAGCCGTGAAATTAAAAGAGTCTTACTCCGTGGAAGGAAAGTTATGACCAACCTAGATAGCATATTCAAAAGCAGAGACATTACTTTGCCAACAAAGGTCGTCTAGTCAAGGCTATGGTTTTTCCTGTGGTCATGTATGGATGTGAGAGTTGGACTGTGAAGAAGGCTGAGGGCTGAAGAATTGATGCTTTTGAACTGTGGTGTTGGAGAAGACTCTTGAGAGTCCCTTGGCCTGCAAGGAGATCCAACCAGTCCATTCTGAAGGAGATCAGCCCTGGGATTTCTTTGGAAGGAATGATGCTAAACTGAAACTCCAGTACTTTGGCCACCTCATGCAAAGAGTTGACTCATTGGAAAAGACTCTGATGCTGGGAGGGATTGGGGGCAGAAGGAGAAGGGACAACAGAGGATGAGATGGCTCGATGACATCACTGACTCAATGGACATGAGTCAGAGTGAACTCCAGGAGTTGTTAATGGACAGGGAGGCCTGGCGTGCTGCGATTCATGGGGTCGCAAAGAGTCGGATAGGACTGAGCGACTGATCTGATCTGGGTATGTAAACTTGGTTAGTCAGAGCTCGAGCAAGGGAGATACAGGCCAAAAGACTGAGCATTGCCAGGACAATCTATTCAGGACTCCAAGGCATTCCCTGTTGAGAGGCCAAATTTTCAGCTCGATTAGTAAGAGTTTTATTTGTCCCCAAGTGGGGAGATCATAAAGGTGATGCCGCCGAAGACGGTGCTTCCTGGTGATCTTTAGACCCGCCATGGCCCGTATTGGAATTTCTTTCTCCTGGGGTCCTTGTTGTTCCGTCTCCATTTTGAAGGCCGGGGGCCCCCTTGGGTCGAGTCTTCTGAAGAGGAAGCCATGTGAGTTCCTTGGATCCAACTGGGGAAATACAAGCCTACCCTTTTCCCTGTAAGATTAGTTCCCCGATTTCCATTTTTTCGTTAACCCATCTTGGTACCAAATGGGCAGAGGAAGAGAAGTGTCCTTCAATTCCTTGAAATGCTTTTCTGCATATTTCCCTGTGGTAAGTTTAAAAAATTTAAAACAAAGCTGTATTAACAGTAGTTATAGGTTTAGAAATGTCTTTTGTTGGAATCTAGTAAAGTCTGCTTTAAATAAGGAAGATAGTAGTGTTGCTGTGTATACCCCTTTTTTAACTTTTGTATTTGCAGCTTTAGCGTGTGATGTGCTTGTTCGACTATGCCTTGTGCCTGTGGATTATAAGGAACACCTGTAATATGTTTAATAGAAAAAGATTGTAAAAATTGTTTAAAGTGTCTAGAAATATAGGCAGGACCATTGTCTGTTTTTAGAGAACTAGGAGCTCCCGTTCCAGCAAAACCAGCTAATAAGTGAGTTATATTCACTTTTCACTTTCATGCATTGGAGAAGGAAATGGCAACCCACTCCAGTATTCTTGCCTGGAGAATCCCAGGGATGGTGGAGCCTGGTGGGCTGCCGTCTATAGAGTCGCCCAGATTCGGACACGACTGAAGGGACTTAGCAGCAGCAGCAGCAGGAGTTTCCATTCCAGCAAAACAAGCTAATAAATGAGTTATAACGTGTTGTGTAGCCTCACCGCGAAGAGGTGTGGCCCAAATAAAAGAATTAGTGTCGATACAGACATGCAAGAAAGAACATGGAGAAAGTCCAGGGCAATGAGTTACATCCATTTGCCATAGTTCATTAGGTTGAAAACCACGAGGATTAATACCTTGTGCGATGGGTCGAAGATGTAGAGATCTACAAGTAGAGCAATTACTAACAATTTCTTTAGCCTGGCGGTATGGGATTTTCCATAGCTGGTGTAGGGAGCCAGCATTGTTATGCAACAGAGCATGCTGTTCCTCTGGAGTAGCAAAGGAAACCATTTCCTCAGCTTGCTCATTACCATAAGTCATGGGGCCAGGAAGACAAGAATGTGCTCGAATATGTGTAATATAAATGGGAGAATTGCGGTTTCTAACAACAGATTTAGTTCGAAAAAGAGTTGCTGAATAATAGGTTGATTGGAGTTTATGGTAGAGGTTTCTATATTTTTTAATACAAAAACAATATATAGAGTCAGAGACTATATTAATGGGGTAAGGATGTAGGCAAATAACTTGAATAAGAGCATATAATTCATTTTGTTGAGCAGAATGAAATTCAGTATAAAAGATTTTATATTCTGTAAGAGACCAGAATGAAGCTTTGGCGTTTTTCAGTTCAGTCGCTCAGTCGTGTCCGACTCTTTGCGACCCCATGAGTCGCAGCACGCCAGGCCTCCCTGTCCATCACCAACTCCCGGAGTTCACTCAGACTCACGTCCATCAAGTCAGCGATGCCATCCAGCCATCTCATCCTCTGTCGTCCCCTTCTCCTCCGGCCCCCCAATCCCTCCCAGCATCAGAGTCTTTTCCAATGAGTCAACTCTTCACATGAGGTGGCCAAAGTACTGCTTTAGCATCATTCCGTTTTTAGTCCCATCTATAGAGAAAAACCTCGGCCTGTGGTATAGGCTGTGAGCTGATAATGTGAGAAATAATAAACTCCGTATTTTTGAAGAAATTTCACAGCTTACCAGAAGGATAATGAAATGAAATTTCTCCAAAATATTCCAGAAAAGCTATTTGGAAATTGGTAGCAGTTTGTAATGAGTTCTCAAATTGAGATTTATTGATAGGTATTATAATTTTATGAGGATCAGAGCCAATTAGAGTTTTAGTCCTATTTCTTCCATTGATAATGATTAGAGCAATTAAATCAAGGTAGGGTGTAAGTGACTTTATTCCCCTAAAACGGGTGTAGATCCAGTCTACTGGGTGTTCTTGTTGGGCAAGAAGTCCTGTGGGAGAATGAGGAGAGGGGAGTATAAACAATTCTAGAGGTACATCTAGTTTGATGCGAGTAGGAAATTGTTTTTGTAATTTATTTTGCACCAAATAGAGTTCCTCTCGTGCCTCTTGAGAAAGTGAACGAGGGCTATTTAAATCAGGATCTCCTTTTAAAGTATTAAATAGGTTATTCAGTTGATAATTAGCAATGCCTGAAGAAAGTCTAATCCAATTTATATCACCTAAGAGCTTTTGAAAATCATTTACTGTTGATAATTTATCAGTACGGATCTGAGTTAGTTGGGGAGTAATACATTGTCTATTAACAACAAACCCCAAGTAATGGTAAGGTGTAGAGGTTTGAATTTTTCAGGGGCAATGATTAATCCAGAGTTTCTTAAGCATAGTTGAGCTGTATTAAACATGTGTTGAGTTTCTAAGCTAGATGGAGCTGAAAACAATATATCATCCATATAGTGAATAACAAGAAAGTTAGGAAATTGCTTTCTCACAGACTCAAGGGCTTTGGCTACGTAGTACTGACACATGGTGGGAGAATTCATCATTCCTCGTGGCAGTACATTCCATTGGTACCGTTTATGAGGTCCAATATGATTAGGATAAGGGAGAGAGAAAGCGAATCTTTCTCGGTCTAAAGGGTGTAAAGGTATATTAAAAAAGCAATCTTGTAAATCAATAATAATAATATGTCAATTTTGAGGAATAGTGGTAGGTGATGGGATTCCTGGTTGTAATGCACCCATAGGTTTCATAGATGCATTAACTTTTCTAAGGTCTGTTAGGAGATGCCATTTGTTAGATTTCTTTTTTATAGCAAAAATTGGAGAGTTCCAAGGAGAACAAGATTCCTCAATATGCTTTAATTCTACTTGCGTATCTATAAGTCCCTTAGCCGCCTGTAATTTCTCTTTCATGAAGGGCCACTGCTCTGTCCAAATAGGCTCGTCGTTCTTCCAAGTTATTTTAATAATTGTATTGTTTGTTAATGAGCAGTGGCCCCTAGGAAAAATGTGAAATGTATATCTGAGTTTGCCATTGCATAAGTAAGTCCCTTCCTATTAGATTCAGGGGTTGGCCTTCTGGTTCCTCACATGGATAAATTTGAGTACTCTGATAAACCTCTTGTACTTTGGTTTGAGAAATCCTTGCAATGTGGCAAGAAATTTTTTGTACAGGCCAGGATTTGGGGCCATAAATGTTTGGAAATAATAGTAATATCAGATCCAGTGTCGAGAAGAACAGAAAATCTTTTACCATTAATTTTGATATTTATAGTCAGTCGGGCAAATTCAGATACTAATGATGTCCAAGAGGACTGTTTTTGATCTGTACTGCCAAATCCGCCCATCCGTACATCATTAGAGGAGTTAATAGAAATAGAAGTTAATAGAAATGTAAGGTAAAAGGAGTAATTGAGCAATTTTATCCCCCCCTTTTGATTTGCCATAAAATCTGATGGCATCCTAATTTGAATTTCTGCTTTATAATCTGAATCAATTACTCCAGGGTGAACAGTAATTCCTTTAGAAGTCAAACTAGATTGGCCAAGTAAAAGGCTGAAGGTTTGTGTTTTCCAGAAGACTCACCCTTAGAGAATAAAGATACTCTTAGGAGAAAAGTTGATGTTAAGTCTCACCATGTCCCTGAAGTATTAATACAAACACAGGCCACATTGCCTGCGTTTCAGCCTTGGCTTACTTAGGATTGAAACTGAGCAGGGGGAGAGGGGTGGAAGGAGGGAAGAAAAAGAAGCCTTTGACCTCAAGTGTGTACATTTGTTATTCTCTCTCTTTTTCATAAACCGACAAGCTTAAATGCAGTGCCTGATTCATGAAATGTAAAATGATGAAACAGATCTCTGCTCGTGTGTGTGTCTCAGTGAGTGTCTTTATCTTTAGAAAATATTCCTGAGATTAACTTCTAAATGAGCTCTATTCCATTGACTTAAAGAAAAATAAGTGCTTACAAATTTCTAAGACTCACAAAATCTGAGAAATGTTCAATATTAAGTCTCTGTCTGGTACTGATGTCAGTTTTGCTTGTTTAATTGTGTCTGATTACTAGAGGCACGAGACACCAACATTTAGCCTCAGCACCAACTTTCCTTGTACCTGGTTCTACTGCTAGTCAGTAGGTCACAGCTGTTGCAAAATTTGTCAGCACAAAAGTTGACCCATAGTGATATATTGTCATAAATAACTGAGATAAATGGTAGAAAAGCATTTATGTAAGGTCTTTAAAAGAATTATATTTTGTTTTTCTGGATTCTTGGGAATTTAAACCATTTGAGTTTTGTTAAATTAGTTTCCATGATGAGAATTCATTGAAGAGTTAAATCAATTTTAGATAAAATACTGAAACATTGACTGGTGAACAAGTCTATATTTACTTACCTTAGCCTTTTATGAAAAAAACACTAAATATATTTCAGTTTACTAAGTACATATATTGTACCACATAAAGAAAAATTAGCCATAAAATTTGTATGTCTTATAGGTTATAAAATTTAATGTTGTTAAAGAAAATCAATTGCTTGTTACTTGGTTTTAGTTTTAAGGCAATTAAAAATGCATTAAGTTTTAATATATGCTAAAAATCTATAATAATAAATATATATAAATAAAATATTGCACATAAAATGATATAATACATAGCATAATAATATATAGTAAAAGTTTATATAACAGAGTTATAGAGTATATATTATTACATACATTATATTGATATTAATGTATAGTATAATACATCAATATATAATATATAAATTATATGCTTTAGATATAATGTAAAATGTATATTTATAATATATATTATATAGGGTATATATTCTTATTATGTATAATATAACATATATTGCAAAATATTATATATAACACATTATCTATAATTTTTTATACATTACTAAAATATATCATGATATATATGTCATTATATGAAATATTATATTTTATATATAATACATTCTATAGAATAGTATGTTATCCTACCTTACAATATATATAATTTTATATATAATTTATATATTATATAATATAATACTATCTACTATATAATTATATTTTAATATATAACATATAATTAAAACATTATATATAATATATATTTATATAATATATATTATAGTAATAAATATATCTTACTTATTATCATTAATAACATTAATTCAATGATAATAAAAATAAAATTTATATTATATATAAAATTTAAAATTCATGTAAAATTTTAAAATATAAATTATATAAATTTAAATTTATATTACTATTTAATTACTATAGTATCATGATATTACACTAATATATATTATACTATATATATTATACTAATACATATATACTAATATATATTATACTATACTAATATAATGTTAATATAATAGTACAATATTCAGAAAGCCATGACAATATATTAAGAAACGCCAGATCTGGGTCCTTGTGTCCCAGGGACAAAAACGTTCACATCAGGAAGCCTGTGGGAGGTTTCTATGCCCCTTTCATTCCCCCACTTTATCCTCTGGGCTCCATTGGTATACATCGTGATTGGGGTGTGATTTGATTTCAGAGATTGCCTTCTCAAACCATCCAGTGCCACCACAGCCTCTCCAAATATTCGGCTACTGAGACAGGGTTTTCTCAAAACTGGCCTAGTCTCAAGTCCACAATTTGAGTAGGTGGACCTCCACTTGCCTTCCCGTTTCTCTGAACCACATCTGCACCCCAGCCCCCTGGCCTCCACCCCCCACAGAGGGCTCCTGTCGATTCCTACCCCCACCCCTGCACTTTCTCCTGCTGGAGACCCACTCCCACTCTAGGGTCCTCGTGAGAGACCCTGGGCTGGACATCAGGCAAATCACACCAAAGAAACAGACCATCCACTGCACTGCATTTACTTATATCTTTATTTTACTCAGGTATCAGGTTTCGATTTTCTTTTTTTTTTAAGTTGTAGATGGAGGGCACCACGGGTCAGGGGAGTGGGGCGTGGACAGGGTGTTTTGGGATGCGAGGAGAAGGAGTCTCATCGTTTGGATTCAGAAATAAGAATGTGAAGCAGAGAACGTGGCAATGTAACAACCATCTGCAGCCCTCGGGGAGCATTCTCAAGGGACGAGGCTTCCCATTTCAAAGAAAACTCAAGATTCAGCAAACTTCCAAGATATTGCTCTGGAGGGAAAAGAAGGCTCAAACCTCAGGCAAATCCCAGTGCAGAGATCAGTACCCTTGTTGCAGGAAGGGGGACCCCTTCCAGGGCCCGAACCTGGGCTCTTGTCTAACACTCGGAAATGAATTGTCGGAGGAGACACATGTGCTGACAAAGCAAGAGATTTTCTTGGGAAAAGGCACCCGGGTAGAGAGCCATAGGGTAATGGAACCCAGGAGAACAGCTCTGTCACATGGCTTGTGGTCTCGGGTTTTATGGTGATGGGATTAGTTTCCGGGTTGTCTGTAGCCAATCATTCTGACTCGGAGTCCTTCCTGGTGGTGCACGCCTTCTTCAGGCCAGATGTTTGCCAGAGAGAAGGATTCTGGGAGGTGGGCGGACATGCGATGTCTCCTTTGGACCTCTCCCAAACTCTTCCGGTTGGTGGAGGCTTAGTAGTTCCGTGTTCCTTGCCAGAAGCTCCTGTCGTAAAACGACTCATGCAAATGGTTACTGTGGTGCCTGGCCAGGGTGGGCGGTTTCAATCAGTGCGCTTGCCCTAACACCCTGATCACCGGAACCATCTCTACTTAGCTGGAGAGGAAAGACTCAGCAAGCAGCTGAGAAAAGCTGACCAATCCTGGTTAGAACAAGGTGAGCAGTCTTTGCCAGAAAACCAGGGTACCCCTGACCTTGCTTTGTCTGAAGGACACTGTAGCACTGAACGGCTTCTGCCAGAAGGGCACTGCAGCACGAGAATATACTCTATGGAACATTCCAAAGCAAAAGAAAACGTCAAACCAAAAGGCACAGGCAGAATATGAGCAAGCTACGCGTGCTGTGAAGAAACAAGAATTTGAGAGGCAAAAACAAGAGAGAGGAGAAGCTCCAAGGCTCTACCAACACAAGAAAATGCAAGTGTTCAAGATGCGGAGCCAAAAGACTCTCAAAATGGCAAGCCAAACACGGATTTACAAATGGAGTGTTTTCTAAGAAAATACTGGAAAAGAATTAAGGGTAAAAACTTAGGGTAAAAATATCTACTTGCCATTGAGTAGGTTTGTATAGGGGCTGTCCCTCCTAACATGTAACAATTTTTCAACATAAATTGCATTCCGAAGGAAAACAGTGGCAACTTATGGCCTGGGTGCAGTCTGGCCATCATGTAATTAACATCTCCACTTGGTGCTTCAGTATCTGTAATGTGGCTCACAGGATAAGTCTCAGAATATTATCTATAGCCCTTCAGAAACAGCTATGCTTAATGACTATGTTATTATTAGTCTCCTTTGACTCTTTTCCTTTGCTTTCCCATCTCTCACTTCTTTGATTGCAGTCATTCTTTGACTAAAGTTCTCCTCAGATAGAAGAAAGGCAGGCACATGGCAGGGCATGGGGTGCAAGGACCATAGGGTTCTGCTCCTGTTTCAATACCTGTGCTCCTGGAGAAAGGGGGATGCAGCTAAAACATTGTCTGCCCAGAGGGTGTGCAATGGAGATGCCGAGCCCTTAGGGTACCTGTGGGAAGCCTGGAAAGAGGGAATTGTGTCCCTTTTGGAGTGCGGGCTATCTTAGATGAGAGACCGTTGACGCAGGCACTGAACAAAACAAAATATGTGCCAGTTGTTGATTGAACAGAATTAGTGGTTTTGACAGTATTGGATGTTGGGTCTGGAGGCTCTAATCGATGAAGCCACAGTATTATTAGTAGTCATCCAGTATGAAATGCTCTAAATTTCCCCCCAAATCTTAGGCCAGGTAAGGTTCGGGTGTCAAATGGAGAAGTGGGGATAATCACCCACTAGGTGATTATCTCTTTTAATAATTAATATATATTAATATCAATCAATTAATTTAATAATATATTGATAATTTAAAAATTAAAAGAGACACTGTAACATATATTAAAATTAAACCAATTTTCTTGTGATTGTGAATTGGTTTCATAAAACAGCATCCTAGGGACCGCTCCCCGCCCAGTTAAAACAGTTAATATGCTCCAAAGTAAATGAAAACATAGTCTTCAAAGATGAAAATTTTGTAAAACCCTAACTACTAAAGATGCTTACTCCTTGGAAGGAAAGTTATGTCCAACCTGGATAGCATATTCAAAAGCAGAGACATGACTTTGCCAACAAAGGTCCGTCTAGTCAAGTCTGTGGTTTTTCCTGTGGTCATGTATGGATGTGAGAGTTGGACTGTGGAGAAGGCTGAGCGCCGAAGAATTGATGCTTTTGAACTGTGGAGTTGGAGAAGACTCTTGAGAGTCTCTTGGACTGCAAGGAGATCCAACCAGTCCATTCTGAAGGAGATCAGCCCTGGGATTTCTTTGGAAGGAATGATGTTAAAGCTGAAACACCAATAGTTTGGCCACCTCATGCGAAGAGTTGACTCACTGGAAAAGATTCTGATGCTGGGAGGGACTGGGGGCCGGAGGAGAAGGGGATGACAGGATGAGATGGCTGGATGGCATCACTGACTCGATGAACATGAGTCTGAGTGAACTCTGGGAGTTGGTGATGGACAGGGAGGCCTGGCATGCTGCGATTCATGGGGTCTCAAAGAGTCGGACACGACTGAGCGACTCAATTGACTGACTGACTGACAGTGTCTCTGCCCATAAGCGATATTTTAAAACAATGGCTAGTATGACTGGAAATTTAGGCCAGGCATCAGTTAAAGTGAAACATTATATTCTTCTATTTTATATGTAGATGGGCTTCCCTGGTGGCTCAGATGGTAAAGATTCTGCCTGCAATGCAGTAGATGGGGTTCCATCCCTGGGTCGGGCAGATCCCTGGAGAAGGGAATGGCCACCCACTCCAGTGTTCTTCCCTGGAGAATTCCATGGACAAAGGAGCCTGGAGGGCTACAGTCCGTGAAGTTGCAGAGAGTCGGACACAACTAAGCAATTAACACTTTAATTTTTCATATATACTTACCTGCATTGCCAGCCAGATTCTTAACCACTTAGTCCACTAGGGAATCCCCAGATGTCTGGGTAGATTCTCGGGAGAAAGGGCTTGTCTCTGCTGAGGCTGGTGTCCCTTCCCAAGTCCTCAGCATCCCCTTTTCACCTACAGCTTCCTGGTCTCTGTCTCCAATCCCTGCCCATAGTATGCCCTCCTGGGGTCCATGTTGAAGCTGGGGGTGTCAAGGACCCAGATGCCAGTCTTCAAGGGACTGAATAGTGTCAGAGCAGAGGGGAGGAGCAGCTCTTGTGAAGTCTTAAGAAAATGCACTATTGTGTTAGAGGACTTATCACTGTGGGATGTTTATGACCAAGATTTCAGTTTGCTTATGATTTACACATCCCAACTCTGCCTGCCTAACCAACAAGACTGATTTGAACCTGGAGAGACATCACTAACATGATGGTAACAGTGTTCAGGAGACAAAGATTACCAGCTTGCCTTCCTGTACTGGTTCCTCCACTGCAGGAACCAGGACAAAATATAGAAATGGAATATTTGCTGTTACCGGCACCACACGAATGTTACCTTCCTGCCTGTGTGCCTCTTCGGTGGTTCTTTGTGACCCTTTGGACTGTGGCCCCCCAGGCTCCAATGTCCATGGCATTTCCCAGGCAAAAATGCTGTAGTGGCGTGCCATTTGCTACTCCAGGGGATCTTACGCATCCAGAGACCAGACTCAAGTCCCCGGCGTGTCCTGCATTGCAGGCATATTCTTTACCCCTCAGCCATCCTGATAACGTGTACACTTCACCCTAAAGAAATAAAGAGCATCTGAACTCTCCTGTGGCCTCCTGCCTGTTTCTGTGCTGACTTCCTTCTCCTGGAGGGCTGAGACACCAGGAGGGGCAGACCAGGGAAGGGCCAGATTGTAACCCAGCAGGACCCACTGAGGCTTTCCCAGAAGAAACCCCCAGTCAAGTCCTCCACCAGCCTTTTGTCTGTAGAAAATCTTTCACCAAATAATCCATTTAGGGGCTTCCCTGGTGGTCTGGTGGCTGAGACTCCACCAGTGAAATTCATGGGCTGAAGGTAGGATCCAGGTCGGGGAACAAAGATCCCTCATGCATTCTGGCACAGATGGGGGAAACCAAAAATAAATTTCATCAGAGCAGTGAGAGGATCCTGAAGGGGAAAATGTCAAACAAGACAAAATAACAAACAAGCCATCACACAAAGTCAAGGACTTTTCTTCCTCAAGGTCTCTTGATAATATTTGTGCCTTATGCGTGAGCTATTTTGCAGTTACCGAAACCCCCACCAGGCTGAACAAGTGAACTGCTGCCCACAGCAGGTAGACCCCAGACTGGCTGGAACAAGAAGGCTGATTCTGCGGCCTCCCCACTGCCTCAACACCAGCCATGGCTCCATAGACACTAAAGACTCCACATATCCGCTCCAGGCTGGCACTCACGGTCTTGGGGGCACTAGGCCAATGTGGGCCAATTTTCCTAGCAAAGCAGTAAAGCTCTTTCTTTCTACCTCACCCAAACTTCTTTCTTACAAACTTCACTTTGCCTTGGTGTGCAGAGGCTGAATTTGGGTAACAAATTTGGAGACCAGTGTGGGGTTGGCTTAGGGGTGACCCCCTGGGTGTCCCCTGGCTCCAGCACACTCTCTAGATTTTTCCTCCACGCAGCCTCTTTCCAGAAGGTTGGAATGCTGGGAAGATTCCTTCAGAGGCCTGAATTCTGAGGACCCGTGTCAAGAAGGCTGAGCCCCAGTCATACTCGGTCCACCAAGCAGGCAGTAGGGACACCAAGGCGGTAGAGGAGGGAAGAGGAAGGGCCGCTCCAGAGGGTGGGAAGGCCACCTTCGCCTCAAGGATGTTCCTGTCTTCCTCCAGCTTGAATTTTGCTGCTCCAAGCAATTATTTTGAGGAAGGAGAAAGACAGCATCTTGGACATTGAGACATCTCAGCCAGCATCTGGGTGAATCCCCCACTGTGTATCCGAGGCTCCTTCAACGTGTCCATCTGAGGAACATTTGTTTCCATCTGGGGAACGTTGAGTGCCTGTCTGTTTAGTTTTCATGTTGGAAATTCCACCTGTGAGGTCTAAGGACTAAGGTCATGGACTTGGCAGGAATTGGAAACAGCCACTCTGAGCTTTATGCTTTCTGGTGTCCTCCGCCTCATATAAGATTTCCATCAGCTAATGAGATCTGGTTTGCATTTTGCTCATGGGTGTCTGATCAAAAATGGGAAATGCTCCTTTGATTTCCTCTGATAACCTCCTAGGACACATTTTGGATGACTGGTGCAAAATGACCTACACGTTTAAACATATCAATAAAGACAAAATAGTTTAACACCATGTAGTCGCAATATTAGACTTTAGAGAAAATGGTTGAGACGAAACTCTTTTGAAATTTTAGAACTGGTTCTTTTTGCATGTGCAGTTGGAGAGAGATGGCTTGATGACACCCTTTAGTTTTCTAGAACACTCACCCTGAGAGAACAAAGATATTCTTAGGAGAAGTTGATGTTAAGCCTCACCATGTCCCTAAGTATTAATACAAACACAGCCCACATTGCCTGCGTTTCAGCCTTGGCTTATTTAGAAGAACTGAAACCGAGCCGGGAGATGGGTGGAAGGAGGAAAGAAAAAGACGCCTTTGGCCTCAAGTGTGAACATTTGACGGTTCTCTCTGTTTTTCATCAGCTGACAAGTTTAATTGCAGGGCCTGATTCATGAAATGTAAAATGATGAAACAGATCTCTGCTCATGTGTTTGTCTCCATGACTGTCTTTGTCTTTAGAAAACATTCCTGAGGTTAACTTCTAAATGAGCTCTATTCCATTGACTCAAAGTACAATAAGTGCTTACAAATGGAGTATTTCTGAGTCACAAAATCTGGCAAATGTCCAATATTAAGTCTCTGTGTGGTACTGACATCAGTTTAGCTTGTTAACTGTGTCTGATTACTGGAGACACGAGACACCAACATTCTTTTCTGTACTTAGCTCTACTGCTAGTCACTAGGTCATACCTGTGGCAAAAGTTGTCAGCAAGAAAGTTCACTCACACTGATAACTGTCATAAATAACTGAGATAAATGGTATAGAAGCTTTTAGGTAAGCTCTTGAAAAGAATTACACTTTGTATTTTGGACGCTCAGGAATTTAAACCATTATAGTTTTGTTAAATTAAATTCAATGATGAGAATTCATTGAAAATGTAAATCAATTTTAGAGAAAACAGTGAAACATTGAGTGCTGAACAAGTCTATGTTTACTTACCTTTTCCTTTTATGAAAAAACACTAAACATTTTTGAATTTACTAAGTACATATGTCGTACGACAGAAAGAAAAATTGTACCCTAAGATATGCATGTCTTATATGTTATAAAATATACTGTTGATACAAAAATTAAATTGCCTATTTCTTGATCTTCAGTTTTAAGGGATTTTGCTAATGTGATATGATTTAACATCTACTAAAAACAAATTGGAGTTTCAGACTCAGCACCAGTCCTTCCAATGAACACACAAGACTGGTCTCCTTTAGGATGGACTGGTTGGATCTCCTTGCAGTCCAAGGAGCTCTCAAGAGTCTTCTCCAACATCACAGTTCAAAAGCATCAATTCTTCAGCACTCAGCTTTCTTCACAGTCCAACTCTCACATCCATACATGACCACTGGTAAACCATAGCCTTGATTAGATGAACCTTTGTTGGCAAAGTACTGTCTCTGCTTTTGAATATGCTATCTAGGTTCGTCATAACTTTCCTTCCAAGGAGTAAGCATCTTTTGATTTCATGGCTGCAGTCACCATCTGCAGTGATTCTTAGCCCCCCAAAATAAAGTCTCTCACTGCTTCCACTGTTTTCACATCTGTTTCCCATGAAGTGATGGAACCTGATGCCATGATCTTAGTTTTTGAATATTGCACTTTAAGCCAACGTTTTCACTCTCCTCTTTAACTTTCATCAAGAGGCTCTTTAGTTTTTCTTTGCTTTCTGCCATAAGGGTGGTGTCATCTGCATATCTGAGGTTATTGATATTTCTCCCGGCAATCTTGATTCCAGCTTCTGCTTCTTCCAGCCCAGCATTTCTCATGATGTGACTTTAGCAAGAATTGTGTACATTTCAGGATTGATTATGATTAAATATAAGTTAATTAAGTAAATAACTTTTATTATTAATAGTAAGCTGCAACAATTCTGGAATTTGGTTTTCTCTCTCTGTTAACAGAACAAACTTTTTCTGGAATATGAGCTGCCTTGGAGAACAGATGGTAAGTCTCTTTCTTAGCTAACTCCGAGTGTTCCAGAGGAATTGTGAGGCATCTCAGAGGGGAATATTAGATTAACTAGCATCACTGGTATGTTAAACACCATGGGGAGCATTATCAAGTGAATGAGAAGCCTTCTCAGGTTATACTGGGGTGGATATTATTAATAGAGATTTGCCACACACACACAAAAAAAATGGAATTCCTACGAACCTGGTAGGTCCCAATGTCATAATTAGGACATACCAGGGCATACCAAGTTCTGCTACCAAGTCCTGCTACCAAGTCATAATTCTGGTTATTGTAACCAAGTTTCTTAACCCATTACATTGTGCTCAGTTGTGTCACCATATCTTTCAGTCTTTAAGTCAGTCACACATAGTTATTATATATATATATTATATATATATAAGTACATAGTTATTGTACTTGGATGGTTTTGCAAAAGGTCTTCATCTCCAAGAAGATTCATAGCAGAGACCATTTTGATGAGCACTGATGTCTGATCAGTTTCACACTATACCAGGCAACTAAGTGGATAAGATATTTTAAAATCCCAATTAAAAAACCCTGCTGGTATTATAAAAGTGTTTAACAAAAGATGAAATACTGAGTCAACTTGTAAATATAGTTTTAAAGTTTATGGGGGTTTTTTTGCTCTGAAATATTATTGATCTGTTGGCTTTCTAGATAAAGCCCAGCCCTTCCCCTCAAGCTACTAATGATTGACAGCAATTGAATAAATGCCCTCTGTGAGTAAAACAGAAATATGTTACTTTTCTCTTGCTTGGTTTCTCAGAAGTTAGAGATGCTTAACTCTGAGCAGCCTTATCAGGTAAATAAAAATGACCGTCTCATGACATTTGCAATAATCTTCATATGTCGGGGCCCTTATGAAGAGAGAAATCGGCAAGCAAAATCAAATGACAGGATTTGGGCCTGGACTTCCTGAGGTTAGAATGGTGTTGGTTCCTTGTCTTCTGGAATTCAGTCTGAGACTCTTTTTTGTACCTATGGTTTTATGATTTACTTATTTAGGCATTCTTGGAGGCTGGTCTTTGATGTAGCACATAGGCTCTTCATTGCTAGTAAGGCTTTCTCTGGTTGCAACACTAATTCTGAGCGAGACAATTCAAGCTCTAGCCTCACAGCAAGGACCACTGGGACATGACATATTTATCAGATGGAAACACTCGAAAACTCATCTTGCTTGTGGCCCTCTATAATAGGAGGACTCTTGAAAAATATCACAAATCATTAATCATTATTCTCATTGTAATATGCTTTCATATTTTGCAAATGTTTGTCCAGGGGCTAGGATAAAGTGATCAAAGAGAGAAATAATATTTCCTTAACACAAACTGTTGATGCTAACAAAGCTTGGAACTTGAGATTATTTCCAGCTCTTGTGTCCTTTCCTCAAATCAGATAGGTTGACTCCCCTTGGAATTGTAGCCCAGAAGGAACTTACGAGGCCTTCGTAGATCCCCACCCACGTGCACCTGCCTTTGATCTATGAAAAACAACTTTAGTCAAGAATGTCTTTAATCATAGCAGTGAGAAAATACAGAAATAAAGGAAACTGTCAAAGAAGTCAAAATAATAATATCGTAGCAATTAAACAAACTCATGGACTGCTAGTTCTTCCTCAAGGGCTATCGATAATATTCGGAGCCAGGACCTTTGACCCCTTTTACAGAATCTGAAACCTCTGCCAGATGGAAGAAGCCCACAAGCAGGAAGACCTGAGACCGCCTGGAACCACAAGGGTGATGCTGCTGCTCCCCGAGACCTCATCACAGACCCAACAGAAGAGCGTCCTCGAGTTGATCAGGCTCTGCTCCTTGAACAATGTAAGACTCCTCAAACCCCTCCAGGACCAGACACATGGCCTTTCCTTTATTTTAATATTTTATTTATTTATCTATTTATTTGGCTGCCTTGGTTCTGATTTGCAGATGTAGGATAGTCCCTACCTCTGATGGGATCTTGCTTGTAGCGCAAAGACTCACCAGCTGTGGGGCGAGGGCTCAGCTGCTCCTGGACTGTGAGATCTTAGATTCCCCACCAGGGATCGAACCCACGTCCACTGCATTTCAAGGTGGACTCTAAACCACTGGACCACCACGGAAGTCCCAGGACACAGTCTTGAGGGCAATTTGCCTGTTTGGTCCCCCTTGTGTGGCAAAGCAGTAAAGCTAGTTTTTCCATTTCACTTAAAACTCTCTCTCTCAGATGTAACCTGGCCCCAGTACACGGAGGCCCAATTTTGGCAAGGAGATCTGGAGGGAAACCAGAAGCAATTGGAAGAACAGGGTCTTGGGGGCAGGAGGGCTGAGGGACCTGAATCCCAGCGGGGTGGAAGGCTGCGAGGTGCCAAACGGGACATTCCGGAGGGGAGCCCTGAGGAGGTGTCCTGTGGGCAGCAGGGGCGGCGCCCGCACAGACGGGCTCCTGATCTCAGCGGAGGGGCCAGAGGAACTCGGGCGGCCCGGAGAGGAGTCAGGGGCACAGGGCTCGGGCGCCAGTCTTCTAGGGACAGAACAGGGTCAGAACAGAGGGAAGGAGAAGCTCTGCGCCACGGAGGAGCCCCCGGAGTGTGAGGACTGCCCTGGAGGGGAAGCGTGTGGACGACGGTGTGGACTCCAAGAAGCTCCGTGCTTCCCAAGGCGGGGCCCAGGAGGCTGGCAGTTCCAACAGTGCCAGATGCACCTGAGGCCTCTATTTGCCTCAAGGAGGGAAACTGGGAATGCAGCCCCATCCCTCCCCCACCAGAGTTACTCCTCACCCTGACTTTCCCCCCGATCCTTCAGGGCAGTGCCCCTCTCTTCACCCCCTGCCCCCTAAACTCGTCTGCCATCACCGGCATTTCTAGATTCTTCTGGGCTCTGCATACTCCTAGGCCTGCCCCATCCTCGATTCTCTGCCCCTCCCCGCTCTCCAGGTTCTAGATTTCAGACACGCTGGGACCTGGGCTGCAGTGCTTCCACGTGGACACACATCTTGAGCCACAGACAAGAAGGAAACGACAAGGGACTAAAAATAACTCTACATACATGAACAGCTGGGGCAAATGATGCACGAGATAAAAAAAGGAAAAAGATCAAAACTCCAGTCACCCCTTCAGAGCTGGAGAACTAAAGAGGGACCTGGACGTGATGCCTGCACAGAGCACCACCAAGGGGCTGGGCAGACCTGGCAGTCAGCCCTCCGGCCCAATGCTGGACCCAGCCTGCCCTCACCCCACTTAATGGACCAGATTTCCCACACGCACCCCTACACCCCCTCACCCCCCAGGAGCAAACAAGGCAACTTGTCACTTGACTCCCTTCCTGATGCACCCAGAGCCCCAATAAAACCTTGTCTGAATTTCCTGTCTGGCCTCTTATCAATGTCTATTGACTGAGGATTCCAAGAACCCTGGTGGGTAACATCCCCTTCCGGC
The DNA here is from genome assembly GCF_003369695.1 of Bos indicus x Bos taurus. NCBI lineage: Eukaryota > Metazoa > Chordata > Mammalia > Artiodactyla > Bovidae > Bos > Bos indicus x Bos taurus. The sequence goes on along the minus strand of NC_040093.1, from coordinate 15,234,465 downwards.
TCTGCACACTCCTAAGTCAACACACTCCTCCCTTTCCTCCCTCCCCGCTCCCTGTGTTCTAGACTCTTCTGTCCTCGGTGCCATCCCCTCCCTGGACTCTGAATCTGTTTTGCCTCCACTGTGGTCTCAGTTTGGTTCACCTACTCACACATCTCAGCATCTCTCAAACTTGGCTGATGCATGACTTTGACTTCAAGGTGGGCATTCGCTTTCCTACAGAGCTTCTCCAGATGCTGCAGGCCCCACCCAGACTCCCTCTAAGAGAAATCCTGCCCTTCTCAGCCTGGTCCCAGCTGGAGCCTGGAAAGCCTGCCCTCTGTCCCACACTCTAGATCCCACCCCAAGACCTCTCACCATTGGCCTCCCTCACTTCCCCTGGGCTCGAGTCCAGCAACCCTTTACTCACACACCCAGGCTCAACTCAGTTCGTATTAAATTCTAAAATTATTTCATTGACAATTTTGAAAGGCACTTTCCCTTTACAGCTCTTACAACATATTGCCTATATTCCCGTGTTGTACGCTCCATCCTTGAAGCTGTCTTAGGGCTTCTCAGGTGGCACTAATGTTCAGGAATCTGCCTGCCAATGCAGGACACATAGGAGACACGGGATCGATCCCTGGGTAGGGGAGATCGCCTGCAGAAGGAAATGGCAACCCAATCCCAGTATTCTTGCCTGGAAAAGTCCATGGACAGGGGAGCCTGTCTTCCTCCCAGCAGTTGGTACCTCCCCCTCCCCATATTTAAGCTCCTGCCCTCCCACCAGAAACCACTAGTTTCAAAATATCCTTCTGCTGCTTTTTTTGTTATATCCACTACTGGCCAGGAAAGTAGTGTATACAACAATTTTTTTTTTGTTATATCCACTACAAGAAAACAGTATAAAAGTATAAAAACTTCTTTCTTATATCCACTTCATGTACCGTCAAGAAAGTTCTGTATATAGAAACAAAGTGTTACTTTGTGCCACTTTGTTGGATACTGTGCTGTAATCCAACAGCACAGTAAGGAGTAGCCAAAACACAGCCTCTAGGAGATGGAGACTTCCCATATGTCTGTCAGAGCAAGTAAATTCAGGACCTAGACTAAAAGGAACAGAAACGCTCACTTTTTCGGCATGGAGACACTGATTTATTTAACCTCCAAGACAGACCATCCACCAAAATGTCCATCAATAAAGAAATAAAGGGTAACTGGTCCATCTATATACTGGAATACACTAAGCCATCAAAAAAACCGAAGGAAAGAAGGCCATTGGCAGCAGCTGAAATGGACCCACAGATGATCATAAGTAAGTGAAAGACAAATATCCTAAGCTATCACTTCTAGATGGAATCTCAACATGGATACAATAAACTTCTTGACAAAACATAAACAGCCTCCCAGACTTAGAAACAGTCCTTATGGTTACCAAAAAATGAAAGTTTGGGGGCAGGGAGAAATTAGGAACATGAAAATAACAGATACACTACTGTTTATAAAATAACCTACAAGGACCCACTGCAAAGCACAAGGAACCCTACTCAACATTCTGTAATGACCTACATGGGGAACGAAACTGAAAAAGAACATATAAGGCATGTGTGAATTATTCAAGTTGCTGTACACCTAAAAAAAAACACCCACCACAGTGTAAACTATCTATATATTCCAATTCAAAATAAGTGGCAAAAATAGAAAGACCAAAAAAAAAAAAACAAAACAAAACTGAAGAGTCTATTCTGCTCAGGCCTTGGGACCTGGGCTGATGTCACATCCCTGGAGTCTGAGTAGACTTGGGTCCCCAGACTGGACTGTCGTGGAGCTGAGGGTCTGGTGAGGGTGCACCAGGCAATGAGCCCCGCACTGTGACAGACATGAACTTCCTTTTCCCCTCTGTGTGAGCCCACAGTCTCCAGATCCAGGCGGGTCCTCCTGCAGCAGAACCAGCCATAGTGCCCCCAAAGGATGGTGGAGCCTCTGGACTGGAAGAATTTTGCAAAGTCCCCTGGGCTCTGCGTCTCCTGGTGGTGGGGTTGGGGTTCCCACCTCCAGCTTCCTTCCTTAGCGTCACCCCACCTGTGGATGACACCCCCTTCTGCAGAGTGGTGTTGCGACTGGGATCTGTCTTGGGAATGGAGGGTAAGGGGGAGGAAGTAAGGAGACACAAGTCTTAAGCATAGCCGCTCTCACTGACAACCCAGAAACAGGACTTGTCCTAAGGCTCTGGTTGCCCAGGTACCCAGCGTTGGGCATGAAGAAATGCTGCCACCTTGTGGCCATTTCCCACAACAACCGCTTGAAAGCCGGGGCTGATGGCTATTCACAAGCCTGCCCTTAAGAAATGCCCTGGGGTAAATCACCGGAAAAGAATTCAAAACAGGGCGGATCTTCAAAAAGCTAATTGCAAGAGGTAAGTTGTACTCACAGTGTAGAAGATAAACAGGGACCTGGAGAGATACTCAACATCACAAATTATAAAGAACTGCAAATCAGTACTCGAATAAGGTTTCACCCTACACTGGTCAGAATGACCATCATCAAAATGTCTATTCTCCCAGTGTTTATTGCAGCACATGGAAGCAACCTAGATGTCCACGGATAAAGAAGTTGTGGTATGTATATACAATGGAATAATAATAAGCTATAAAAAGGAAAAAAGTTGAGTCAGTTCTAGTGAGGTAGCTGAACGTGCTGCTGCTGATGCTAAGTCGCTTCAGTCATGTCCAAATCTGTGTGACCCCATAGACGGCAGCCCACCAGGCTCCCCCGTCCCTAGGATTCTCCGGGCAAGAACACTGGAGTGGGTTGCCATTTCCTTCTCCAATGCGTGAAAGTGAAAAGTGAAAGTGAAGTCCCTCAGTCGAACCTAGAGCCTGTCATACAGAGTGAAGAGAACAACAAATATTGTATATTAATGATATATATGGAATCTAGAAAAACGGTATTGATGAACCTGTTTTCAGGAAGGAATGCAGACACAGATATAGAGAAGGGACTGGGGGACTAGGGAAGGAAAGAGTGGGGTGGATGGAGAAAGTTGCATCGACATAGATACACAGCCGAGTCTCAGACAGACAGCCTGAGAAGGTGCTAGACAGTACAGGGAGCCTGCCTGGCGCTCTGTGATGAGCCAGAGGGTTGGGATGGGGTGGGGGGAGAGTCTCGAGGGATGGGATACATGGATATAACTATAATTATGACTGATTGACATTGTTGCATGGCAGAAACCAACATGACATTGTTAAGCACTTTTCCTCCAATTAAAAAATAAAAAATTTTTAAAAAGATTTTATGCTAAGTCACTTCAGTCATGTCCGACTCTTTGTAACCCCATGGACTACACAGTCCATGGAATTCTCCAGGCCAGAGTACTGGAGTGGGTAACCTTTCCCTTCTGCAGGGGATCTTTGCAAGTCAGGGATCAAACCCACGTCTCCAGCATTGCAGACGGATTCTTTAGTAGCTGAGCCACAAGGAAAGCCCAAGAATACTGGAGTGGGTAGCCTATCTATTCGCCAGTGGATCTTCCTGGACCTAATTAAGCTGAAAAATTTTGCACAACAAAGGAAAACACCGACTAGAGAGCAATGACATATGAATGGGAGAAAATAGGTACAGATCATGTAGGAGTCACTGATATGAGGACCTGACAAAATAAGCAAGGTGGCGTGTGCAATCAAAAGCAGCAGACTCACTGATAGTTTGAATGACTAGTGGTTTCTAGTGTGAGGGCAGGGGCTTCAGTACAGGGGAGGAGGAGTGGGAGGTACAAACTGTTGGGAGGAAGACAGGCTCCCCTGTCCATGGAATTTTCCAGGCAAGAATACTGGGATTGGGTTGCCATTTCCTTCTGCAGGCGATCTCCCCTACCCAGGGATCGATCCCGTGTCTCCTGTGTGTCCTGCATTGGCAGGTGGATTCCTGAACACTAGTGCCACCTGAGAAGCCCTAAGACAGCTTCAAGGATGGAGCGTACAACATGGGAATATAGGCAATACTTTGTAAGAGCTGTAAATGGAAGGTGGCTTTCAAAATTGTCAACAAAATAATTGTAGAATTTAAAACAAAGGAAGTGAGTTGAGCCTGGGTGTGTGAGTAAAGGGTTGCTGGACTCGAGCCGAGGAGGGAGGCCAATGGTGAGAGGTCTTGGGGTGGGGTCTAGAGTGTGGGACAGAGGGCAGGCTTTCCAGGCTCCAGCTGGGACCAGGCTGAGAAGGGCAGGATTTCTCTTAGAGGGGGTCTGGGTGGGGGCTGCAGCATCTGGAGAAGCTCTGTAGGAAAGCGAATGCCCACCTTGGAAGTCAAAGTCATGCGTCAACCGAGTTTGAGAGATGCTGAGATGTGTGAGTAGGTGAACCAAACTGAGACCAGAGTGGAGGCAAAACAGATCCAGGGTCCAGGGAAGGGATGTCACGAGGACAGAAGCATCTAGAACACAGGGAGCGGGGAGGGAGGAAAAGGAGGAGGGTGTTGACCTAGGAGTGTGCAGAGCCTGAAGGGTATGATACCCACCAGGGTTCTAGGAATCCTAAGTCAATAGACACTGATAAGAGGCCAGACAGGATATTCAGACAAGGTTTTATTGGAGCTCTGGCTGCATCAGGAAGGGAGTCAAACAGGTGACAAGTTGCCTTGTCTGCTTCTGGGGGATAAGGAGGTGTCGGGGCGCGTGTGGGAAATCTGGTCCATTAAGTGGGGTGAGGGCAGGCTGGGTCCAGCATTGGGCTGGAGGACTGACTGCCAGGTCTGCCCAGCCTCTTGGTGATGCTCTGTGCAGGCATCACGTCCAAGACCCCATCTTTGCTCTCCAGCTCTGAAGGGGTGACTGGAGTTTTGATCTTTTTTCTTTTTTTATCTCGTGCATCGTTTGCCCAAGCTGTTCAGGTATGTAGAAGTATATTGAGTCCCTTGTCGTTTCCTTGTTGTCTGTGGCTCGGGAAGATGTGTGTCCACGCGGAAGCACTGCAGCCCAGGTCCCAGCGTGTCTGAAATCTAGAACCTGGAGAGCGGGGAGGGGCAGAGAATCGAGGATGGGGCAGGCCTAGGACTGTGCAGAGCCCAGCGGAATCTAGAAAAGCCGGGGATGGGGGATGAGTTTAGGGGGCAGGGGGTGGAGAGAGGGGCACTGCCCTGAGGGATGGGAGGGGAAAGTCAGGGTGAGGAATAACTCTGGTGGGGGAGGGGCGGGGCTGCATTCCCAGTTTCCCTCCTTGAGGCAAATAGGGGCCTCAGGTGCATCTGGCACTGTTGGAACCGCCAGCCTCCTGAGGAGCCCCGCCTTGCGAAGCACAGAGCTTCTTGGAGTCCACACCATGGTCCACAAGCTTCCCCTCGGGGTGATCCTTAAACTCCGGGGACTCCTCCGTGGCACAGAGCTTCTCCTTCCCTCTGTTCTGACCCTATTCTGTCCCTTGAAGACTGGCGCCCGGGCCCTGCGCCCCTGACTCCTCTCGGGGCCGCCCGGGTTCCTCTGGCCCCTCTGCTGAGATCAGGAGCCCGTCTGTGCGGGCGCCGCCCCTGCTGCCCACAGGACACCTCCTCAGGGCTCCCCTCTGGAAGGTCCCGTTTGGTACCTCGCAGCCTTCCACCCCGCTGGGACTCAGGTCCCTCAGCCCTCCTACCCCCAGGACCCTGTTCTTCTAATTGCTCCTGGCTTCCCTGCAGATCTCCTTGCCAAAACTGGGCCTCTGTGTACTGGGGCCAGATTTCATCTGAGAGAGAGAGTTTTTAAGTGAAATGGAAAAACTAACTTAACTGCTTTGCCACACACGGGGGACCAAGCAGGCTAATGCCCTCAAGACTGTGTCCTGGGACTTCCGTGGTGGTCCAGTGGTTTAGAGTCCACCTTGAAATGCAGTGGACGTGGGTTTGATTCCTGGTGGGGAATCTAAGATCTCACAGCCCAGGAGCAGCTGAGCCTTCGCCCCACAGCTGGTGAGGCTTTGCGCTACAAGCAAGATCCCATCAGAGGTAGGGGCTATCCCGCATCTGCAAATGAGAACCAAGGCAGCCAAATAAATAGATAAATAAAATAAAATATTAAAATAAATAAAAGGCCGTGTGTCTGGTGGAGGGTTTTGAGGAGTCTTATAGTGTTCAAGGAGCAGATCCTGATCAACTCGAGGACGCTCTTCTCTTGGGTCCGTGATGAGGTCTCGGGGGGCAGCACAATCACCCTTGTGGTTCCAGCCGGTCTCAGGTCTTCCTGCTTGTGGGCGGCATCGTTCACTTCTTCCATCTGGCAGAGGTTTCAGATTCTGTGAAAGGGGTCAAAGGTCCTGGCTCTGAATACTATCGATAGCCCTTGAGGCAGAACTAACAGTCCATGAGTTTGTTTAATAGCTATGATATTATTATTTTGACTTCTTTGACAGTTTCCTTTATTTCTGCATTTTCTCACTTCTATGAGTAAAGGCATTCTTGACTAAAGTTGTTGTTCATAGAAGAAAGGCAGGTGCACATGGGTGGGGATCTACAAAGGCCTCCTAAGTTCCTTCTGGGCTACAATTCCAAGGGGAGTCAACCTATCTGATTTGAGGAAAGGACACAAGAGCTGGAAATAATCTCAAGTACCAAGCTTTGTTAGCATCAACAGTTTGTGTTAAGGAAATATTATTTGTCTCTTTGATCACCTTGTCCTAGCCCCCGGACAAACATTTGCAAAATATGAAAGCATATTACAATGAGAATAATGATTAAGGATTTGCGATATTTTTCAAAAGGGTCCTCTTATTTTAGAGGACAACAAGCAAGATGAGTTTTCGCGTGTTTCCATCTGATAAATATGCGGTGTCCCAGTGGTCCTTGCTGTGAGGCTAGAGCTTGAATGGCCTCACTCACAATTAGTGTTGCAACTAGAGAAAGCCCGCACTAGCAATGAAGAGCCTGCGTGCTACGTCAAAGACCAGCCTCCAAGAATGAGTAAATAAGTAAATCATAAAACCACATGTACAAAAAAGAGTCTCAGACTGAATTCCAGAAGACAAGGAACCAACACCATTCTAACCTCAGGAAGTCCAGGCCCAAATCCTGTCATTTGATTTTGCTTGCCGATTTCTCTCTTCATAAGGGCCCCCAAATATGAAGATTATTGCAAATGTCAGGAGACAGTCATTTTTATTTACCTGATAAGGCTGCTCAGAGTTAAGCATCTCTAACTTCTGGGGAAACCAAACGAGAGAAAAGTAACATATTTTCGTTTTACTCACAGAGGGCATTTATTCAATTGCTGTCAATCATTAGTAGCTTGAGGGGAAGGGCTGGGCTTTATCTAGAAAGCTAACGCATCAATGATATTTCAGAGCAAAAAAAAATAATAATAATAATAATAACCCATAAACTTTAAAACTATATTTACAAGTTGACTCAGTATTTCATCTTTTGTTAAATACTTTTATAATAGCAGCAGGTTTTTTAAATTGGGATTTTAAAATATCTTATCCAGTTAGCTGCCTGGTATAATGTAAACTGATCAGACATCACTGCTTGTCAGAATGCTCTCTCCTATGAATCTTGTTGGAGATGAAGACCTTTTGCAAAACCATCAGAGTACAATAACTATGTGTGACTGACTTAAAGACTGAAAGATATAGTGATACAACTGAGCAGAATGTAATGGGTTAAGAAACTTGGTTACAATAACCAGATTTATGACTTGGTAGTAAAACTTGGCATGCCCTGGTATGTCCTAATTATGACATTGGGACCTACCAGGTTTGTAGGAATTTCTTTTTTTTTTTTTTTTTAGCAAATCTCTATTAATAATATCCATCCCAGTATAATCTGAGAAGGCTTCTCATTCACTTGATAATGCTTCCCATGGTGTTTAACATACCAGTGATGCTAGTTAATCTAATATTCCCCTCTGAGATGCCTCACAGTTCCTCTGGAACACTCGGAGTTAGCTAGAGAAAGAGACTTACCATCTGTTCTCCAAGGCAGCTCATATTCCAGGAAAATTGTGTTCTGTTAACAGAGAGAGAAAACCAAATTCCAGAATTGTTGCAGCTTACTATTAATAATAAAAGTCATTTACTCAATTAACTTATATTTAATCTTCATCAATCCTGAAATGTACGCAATTCTTGCTAAAGTCACATCATGAGAAAGCTGGGCTGGAAGAAGCAGAAGCTGGAATCAAGATTGCCGGGAGAAATATCAATAACCTCAGATATGCAGATGACACCACCCTTATGGCAGAAAGTGAAGAAAAACTAAAGAGCCTCTTGATGAAAGTGAAAGAAGAGAGTGAAAAAGTTGGCTTAAAACTCAACATTCAGAAAACTAAGATCATGACATCAGGTCCCATCACTTCATGGCAAATAGGTGGTGAAACAGTGGAAACAGTGGCTGACTTTATTTTTGGGGGGGCTCCAGAATCACTGCAGATGGTGACTGCAGCCATGAAATTAAAAGATGCTTACCCCTTGGAAGGAAAGTTATGACCAACCTAGACAGCATATTAAAAAGCAGAGACATTACTTTGCCAACAGAGGTCCGTCTAGTCAAGCCTATGGTTTTTCCAGTGGTCATGTATGGATGTGAGAGTTGGACTGTGAAGAAGGCTGAGCGCCGAAGAATTGGTGCTTTTGAACTGTGGTGTTGGAGAAGACTCTTGAGAGTCCCTTGGACTGCAAGGAGATCCAACCAGTCCATCCTAAAGGAGACCAGTCCTGGGTGTTCATTGGAGGGACTGATGCTGAGGCTGAAACTTCCATTTATTTTTAGTAGATATTGAATCATATCACAGTAGCACAATCCCTTAAAACCGAAAATCAAGAAATAGGCAATTTAATTTTTTTATCAACAGTATATTTTATAACGTATAAGACATGCATATCTTAGGGCACAGTTTTTCTTTTTGTCATACGAGATATATACTTAATAAATTCAAAAATGTTTAGTGTTTTTTCATAAAAGGAAAGGTAAGTAAACATAGACTTGTTCAGAACTCAATGTTTCACTGTTTTCTCTAAAATTGATTTACATTTTCAATGAATTCTCATCATTAAATTTAATTTAACAAAACTATAATGGTTTAAATTCCTGAGCGTCCAAAATACAAAGTGTAATTCTTTTCAAGAGCTTACCTAAAAGCTTATACACCATTTATCTCAGTTATTTATGACAGTTATCAGTGTGAGTGAACTTTCTTGCTGACAACTTTTGCCACAGGTATGACCTAGTGACTAGCGGTAGAACTAAGTACAGAAAAGAATGTTGGTGTCTCGTGTCTCCAGTAATCAGACACAGTTAACAAGCTAAACTGATGTCAGTACCACACAGAGACTTAATACTGGACATTTGCCAGATTTTGTGACTCAGAAATACTCCATTTGTAAGTGCTTATTGTACTTTGAGTCAATGGAATAGAGCTCATTTAGAAGTTAACCTCAGGAATGTTTTCTAAAGACAAAGACACACACGGAGACATACACACGAGCAGAGATCTGTTTCATCATTTTACTTTTCATGAATCAGGCACTGCAATTAAACTTGTCAGTTGATGAAAAACAGAGAGAACCGTCAAATGTTCACACTTGAGGCCAAAGGCTTCTTTTTCTTTCCTCCTTCCACCCGTCTCCCGGCTCGGTTTCAGTTCTTCGAAATAAGCCAAGGCTGAAACGCAGGCAATGTGGGCTGTGTTTGTATTAATACTTAGGGACATGGTGAGGCTTAACATCAACTTTTCTCCTAAGAATATCTTTGTTCTCTCAGGGTGAGTGTTCTAGAAAACTAAAGTGTGTCATCAAGCCACTCTCTCCATCTGCACATGCAAAAAGAACCAGTTCTGAAATTTCAAGAGTTTCATCTCAACCATTTTCCCCAAAGTCTAAAGAATATTGTGACTACATACTGTTAAATTCTTTTGTCCTTATTGATAGGTTTAAACGTGTAGGTTGACCAGTCATCTAAAATGTGTCCTACGAGGTTATCAGAGGGAATCAAAGGAGCATTTCCCATTTTTGATCAGACACCTATGAGCCAAATGCAAACCAGACCTCATTAGCTGGTGGAAACCTTATATGAGGGGGAAGACACCAGAAAGCATAAAGCTCAGAGTGGCTGTTTCCAATTCCCGCCAAGTCCATGACCTTAGTCCTTAGACCTCACAGGTGGGATTTCCAACATGAAAACTAATCAGACAGGCACTCAGTTTTCCCCAGATGGAAACAAATGTTCCTCAGATGGACATGTTGAAGGAGCCTTGGATACACAGCGGGGGACTCACCCAGATGCTGGTCGAGATGTCTCGATGTCCCAGACGTTGTCTTTCTCCTTCCTCAAAATAATTCCTTGGGGCAGCGAAATTCAAGCTGGTATGGGCTGGAAGAAGACAGGAACATCCTTGAGGCGAAGGTGGCCTCCCCACCCTCTAGGGCGGCCCTTCCTCTTCCCTCCTCTACCGCCTTGGTGTCCCCACTGCCTGCTTGGTGGACCGAGTATGACTGGGGCTCAGCCTTCTTGACACGGGTCCTCGGGGATCAGGCCTCTGAAGGAATCTTCCCAGCGTTCCAACCTTCTGGAAAGAGGCTGCGTGGAGGAAAAATCTAGAGAGTGTGATGGAGCCAGGGGACACCCAGGGGGGGTTACCCCTAAGCCAACCCCACACGGGACTCCAAATTTGTTACCCAAATTCGGCCTCTGCACACCAAGGCGGAGTGGAGTCTGTAAGAAAGAAGTTTGGGTGAAGTAGAAAGAAAGAGCTTTACTGCTTTGCTAGGAAAAATGGGCCACATTGGCCTAGTGCCCCCAGAGCCGTGAGTGCCAGCCTGGAGTGGGTATGTGGAGTCTTTAGTGTTTATGGAGCCCTGGCTGGTGTTGAGGCAGTGGGGAGGCCGCAGCATCAACCTTCTTGTTCCAGCCAGTCTGGGGTCTACCTGCTGTGGGCAGCAGTTCACTTGTTCAGCCTGGTGGGGGTTTCGGTAACTGCAAAATAGCTCACACATAAGGCACAGAACACTACCAAGAGACCTTGAGGAAGAAAAGTCCTTGACTTTGTGTGATGGCTCCAGTATTATTATTTTGTCTTGTTTGACATTTTCCCCTTCAGGATTTTCTCACTGCTCTGATGAAATTTATTCTTTGTTTTCCCCCATCCTCGCCAGAACGCATGAGGGATCTTTGTTCCCCGACCTGGATCCTACCTTCAGCCCATGAATTTGACTGGTGGAGTCTTAGCCACCAGACCACCATGGAAGCCCCTAAATGGATTATTTGGTGAAAGATTTCCTACAGACAAAAGGCTGGTGGAGGACTTGACTGGGGTTTCTTCTGGGAAAGCCTCAGTGGGTCCTGCTTGGTTACAATCTGGCCCTTCCCTGGTCTGCCCCTGCCTGGCGTCTCAGCCCTCCAGGAGAAGGAAGTCGGCACAGAAACAGGCAGGAGGCCACAGGAGAGTTCAGATGCTCTTTATTTCTTTAGGGAGAAGTGTACACGTTGTCAGGGTGGCTGAGCGGTAAAGAATATGCCTGCAGTGCAGCACATGACGGGCACTTGAGTCTGGTCTCTGGATGCGTAAGATCCCCTGGAGTAGGAAATGGCACGCCACTACAGTATTTTTGCCTGGAAACCCCATGGGCATTGGAGCCTGGGGGGCCACAGTCCAAAGGGTCGCAAAGAACCACTGAACAGGCACACAGGCAGGAAGGTAACATTCGTGCGGTGCCGGTAACAGCAAACTTTCGGTTTCTATATTTGTCCTGGTTCTTACAGTGGAGGAACCAATACAGGAAGGCAAGCTGGTAATCTTTGCCTCCTGAACACTGTTACCATCATATCAGTGATGTCTCTCCAGGTTCAAATCAGTCTTGTTGGTTAGGCAGGCACATTTGGAATGTGTAAATCATAAATCTTGATCACAAAGATCCCACAAAAATAAATCTTTTAACATAAAAACGTGTAAGATTTCGCAAAAATAGCATAGATACTGAAGGGGTAGATAAATAGAGATTAAACCGTAAAGACTTCAGGTTGTTTGTGACCAAACATTGCCTTAAATATATACAAGGTCTTCTTCTGTAAAGAACTCAGGCCCAGCTGGTTCCATGCCACGGAACCTATCTTTTGTAGGGCCCATCCCACCAAACATTTGACTAGGTGTTTAAGCAGCCGTTTGAAGGGCGTCCGGGCCTGCTCCATTCTATATAATTGTAATTTATCTTCTACAAATTTACTTATTTTCTCTGTGAGAACATCAGCAAGTGTATTTTGAAGAGTTTCCATTAGCTCGGTCTTGGTGAAAGAAATCAATGTCTCCATGCCAAAACACTGAGCTTCTCTGAGTGTGTCTGTTCCCCTTAGTCCAAGTCCTCTATTTATTTGCTCTCAAATCCTGCACTTTTTATCAGACAAACTAGGCTACTTTTGTAGCTCTTTTTAGCAGGCAAAAAAAAGGCTCTAAAGGGCAGCTGGAAATCCCCACTTCAGCAAGTCCCCAGTTCAGGAAGTCCTCAGTTAGAGTGCATTTCTCACTGTGCTCTTAAATATGTTCACCAAGATTTAAATGTTCAACCATCTGTTGAGTGTTACTACAACTACCCTAGCTTTACTTCCCTGTGACTCATTGTGGTCACTGTGACTCATTGTGGTCCTTGTCCTAAGGGTGTTTATTGCAGACGTAAGTTTAGAGCCTCATATGTGCCTCCTCTTGTCTCTTGTCTGTCATAGGCCTTTTTTAGTCCCTGTGTTACTTCTTGTGCCCAGTCTCATTTTCTCTTCATTGTCCTGCCAGGAGTTTGCTTTAATGCAACCATCTCTGACTTTGTTCATTCTTTCTAATACATATTAATGAGACACTGAGTAATTTGATTTGGCTTTTCTTTCTTTTTTCCCTTAAAGTGTTCTTCTTTTCCCCCTATTCTTCTTCTTCTTTTTTTTTTAATTGTGTCTGAGTACAGTATTCTTGCCTGGAGAATTTCATGGACAGAGGAGCCTGGTGGGCTACAGTCCATGGGGTCACAAACAGTCCAACATGACTTAGAGACAAAATGAACAAAAACACTATAGACACGTTTTACTCTTTAGAATGGAAAATTATATTAATCAACAAACAATTTAGAGAGTAGTTCTGATAAGGAGATGTCAGTTGTCAGACTTAAATGAAAAACTTTCAACCTCTTAGTTTCTTATATAGGGATTAAGGAGAATAACTTTATTCCTTCGGGATTTTATTTATAATGGTTTCTAAATTTCTTCCAAAATTATGGCATATTACAGTGCATCTTACTGGTCTTTTATTTTTTTTCCTATTATGCATTTTACTGGTCTTTATGATTCATAAATACCGTCTCCAAAATTTTTGGGTGGCTACTGTTTTATAGTTAGCTTTACAGAAAATCATATGGCTGGTCTGTTCTCTTCAGAAATTCATAATAGGGATGGCTTTTCTTCCTCCAGCTGTTTGCTTTTCTATCAGTTCTATTCAGTCACTCAGTCGTGTCTGACTCTGCGACCCCTGGATTGCAGCACACCAGGCCTCCCTGTCCATCACCAACTCCCAGAGCTTGCTCAAACTCATGTCCATCGAGTCAGTGATGCCATCCAAACGTCTCATCCTCTGTCATCCCCTTCTCCTCCTGCCCTCAATCTTTCCCATAATCAGGGTCTTTTCCAATGAGTTAGTTCTTCACATCAGGTGGCCAAAGTATTACAGCTTCAGCTTCAGCATCAGTCCCTCTGATGAATATTCTGGGTTGATTTCCTTTAGGATTGACTGATTTTGATCTCTTGGCTGTTCAAGGGACTCTCAAGAGTCTTCTCTAACACCACAGTTGAAAAGCATCAATTCTTCAGCGCTCAGCTTTCTTTATGGTCCAACTCTCACATCCATACGTGACTACTGGAAAAACCATAGCTTTGACTAGATGGACCTTTGTCTGCGTAATGTCTCTGCTTTTTAATATGCTGTCTACGTTTGTCATAGCTTTTCTTCCAAAGAGCTGCTGCTGCGGCTGCTGCTAAGTCGCTTCAGTCGTGTTCGACTCTGTGCAACCCCATAGATGGCAGCCCACCAGGCTCCCCTGTCCCTGGGATTCTCCAAAGAACAAGCATCTTTTAATATCATGAGTTTTCTCTAGACTTGGAGAAAAAAATATTAAGAAAAAATAATCAGAGATCTAGGCAGTGATTTTCTATCGGATGCATAGCTATGGAAGTGACTTCATTAAGACAGAAAATATTGAACACATATGATTATGTCAGTGATTATGTCATATGATTATGATTTTCTTTCGGATGCATAGCTATGGAAGTGACTTCATTAGGTCAGAAAAATACTGAACACATATGATTATGTTAGTGATTATGTCATATAATTATGTCAGGTGTTATCATAGAGGTGACAGTGACTGGAATGCATGTGTGTGTGTGTGTGTGTGTATACTTATAAGCACACAGTAAATTTAGAGGAAGATAGATGAAAATTTGGAATTATTTCTTTAAAAAAAATTCTTGTAAATCGTGCCGCTACTTAAATATTCAAGGAATTCAAAAAATTAGGTAGTTATCATAAAGTGTTCCTTCTCATTTGTTCTACTGCAACTGGCAACAAAAGAGAGAATATTAAGCCTTCAGTTCAGTTCAGTTCAGTCGCTCAGTCGTGTCCGACTCTTTGCGACCCCACTGTGATTCAATGAATACTTGTATGCCTCTCTCCCAAAAAATTTTTAAAGTTGAGGTAGTATCAGACTTAATAAATATGTGTAAATAATTTTTATTAGTATTCTCATTTTAATGAAAAGTGAAAGTCGCTCAGTCCTGTCTGACTCTTTGCGACCCCATATAGTCTATGGAATTCTCCAGGCCAAAATACTGGAGTGGATAGCCTTTCGCTTCTCCAGGGGATCTTCCCGACCCATGGATCTAACCCAGGTCTCCTGCATTGTAGGCAGATTCTTTACCAGTTGAGCCACAAGGGAAGCCCAAGAATATTGGAGTGGGTAGCCTGTCCCTTCTCCAGTGGATCTTCCTGACTCAGGAATTGAACCGGGGTCTCCTGCATTGCAGGTGGATTCTCTACCAACTGAGCTATGAGGGATGCCTATTTTAATGGAGGTACTGTTCATCTGGTGCAATCCATTCTTCTCTTTCTCATCCTTTTAAAATTGCATATATAAGATGTATGTTTTGTTCTGATGCATTGAATGCTGTTTTAAACATTTTTAGTGTGTGTATATGAGCTAATGTTTGATTTGTTTCTGTGTAGCATGATTGAAGATAATAATGGGAAAATCCACATTTTTTTCGTCCTTTGGAAATGTGTATTCTAACAGTTTTTAAGAATATGCATTTATTTTGTATATAATAAATTAGCTTTGTATATGAAAATGGGTTTGAATCAAATAAAAAACGATGTTACTTTCTTCAGCTCAAAAAAATAAAGAACTAAGAAAAATAACAAAAATTTAAAGGACAAAGAAAATAAAGGTCAAAGGAAAACATTCAGTGTCTGTGAAAATGCCCTAAAGAATCAACGTCAGGGATAGTTCTGTAAGGGCAAACTTCGGCCAGGATGATAAAGAGACAATGAGACTGGTCATGATAAGCAGTGCTAGGAACAAAAAGGGAAACGATGACAGACAACAGAATAGGAGGGTATTGTGAGCATGTTTATTGCAAGTACTTGTCAAGGAAGATATGAAGTCACACCAACAAATGTGAACTGAAGGCAAACTGAGTCACAAAAAAACAAAAGTAGGGCAGGTGTTTCTGAACTTCAAAAGTTAATGCTAAGCCTCATCGGACGCACAGAAGATAAAGCTGACCATCAACTTTTCTCCTAAGAATATTTTTGTACTCTCAGGGTCAGTGTTCTTAAAAAAAAAAAAGTGTGTTTCAAGCCTCCTTTCTCTAATAGCACATGGAAAAAGAGCCACTTTTGCAATTTCAAAGGAGTTTCACCCACAAAAGAGATGAGGTTCTTCTTTTTACGGAATCTCACTTTAAACAGAACATTTTAAAAAATGTATTTAAAGAATACGCCAAACCTTGTTTGACAGAGGTGCTTTACAATTTCTCAAGGCACTAAAACATGTTCATTTGGACATTGCAATATGGGAACAGATGAACTCATCTGCAATACAGAAAGAGTTACAGATGTGAAAAACAAATCTTATGGTTACAAAAGGGAGGTGGGGAAGGAGAAAGTAATGGGAAGATTGGGGCCGACAAGTGCACACTACTGTATATAAAATAGATAATGAATAAGGACCTGCTGTATAGCACAAGGAACTCTATTCCATGCTGCATAATCAGCTATGTGGGAAAAGAATCTCAAAAGAGTGTATATATGTAAAACTGATTCCCTTTACTTTACCCCTCAAACTAAGACAAACTTGTAAATCAACAGTACTCAAATACAATTAAAAAAAAAAAAGAAGAAGAAGAATAGGGGGAAAAGAAGAACACTTTAAGGGAAAAAAGAAAGAAAAGCCAAATCAAATTACTCAGTGTCTCATTAATATGTATTAGAAAGAATGAACAAAGTCAGAGATGGTTGCATTAAAGCAAACTCCTGGCAGGACAATGAAGAGAAAATGAGACTGGGCACAAGAAGTAACACAGGGACTAAAAAAGGCCTATGACAGACAAGAGACAAGAGGAGGCACATATGAGGCTCTAAACTTACGTCTGCAATAAACACCCTTAGGACAAGGACCACAATGAGTCACAGTGACCACAATGAGTCACAGGGAAGTAAAGCTAGGGTAGTTGTAGTAACACTCAACAGATGGTTGAACATTTAAATCTTGGTGAACATATTTAAGAGCACAGTGAGAAATGCACTCTAACTGAGGACTTCCTGAACTGGGGACTTGCTGAAGTGGGGATTTCCAGCTGCCCTTTAGAGCCTTTTTTTTGCCTGCTAAAAAGAGCTACAAAAGTAGCCTAGTTTGTCTGATAAAAAGTGCAGGATTTGAGAGCAAATAAATAGAGGACTTGGACTAAGGGGAACAGACACACTCAGAGAAGCTCAGTGTTTTGGCATGGAGACATTGATTTCTTTCACCAAGACCGAGCTAATGGAAACTCTTCAAAATACACTTGCTGATGTTCTCACAGAGAAAATAAGTAAATTTGTAGAAGATAAATTACAATTATATAGAATGGAGCAGGCCCGGACGCCCTTCAAACGGCTGCTTAAACACCTAGTCAAATGTTTGGTGGGATGGGCCCTACAAAAGATAGGTTCCGTGGCATGGAACCAGCTGGGCCTGAGTTCTTTACAGAAGAAGACCTTGTATATATTTAAGGCAATGTTTGGTCACAAACAACCTGAAGTCTTTACGGTTTAATCTCTATTTATCTACCCCTTCAGTATCTATGCTATTTTTGCGAAATCTTACACGTTTTTATGTTAAAAGATTTATTTTTGTGGGATCTTTGTGATCAAGATTTATGATTTACACATTCCAAATGTGCCTGCCTAACCAACAAGACTGATTTGAACCTGGAGAGACATCACTGATATGATGGTAACAGTGTTCAGGAGGCAAAGATTACCAGCTTGCCTTCCTGTATTGGTTCCTCCACTGTAAGAACCAGGACAAATATAGAAACCGAAAGTTTGCTGTTACCGGCACCGCACGAATGTTACCTTCCTGCCTGTGTGCCTGTTCAGTGGTTCTTTGCGACCCTTTGGACTGTGGCCCCCCAGGCTCCAATGCCCATGGGGTTTCCAGGCAAAAATACTGTAGTGGCGTGCCATTTCCTACTCCAGGGGATCTTACGCATCCAGAGACCAGACTCAAGTGCCCGTCATGTGCTGCACTGCAGGCATATTCTTTACCGCTCAGCCACCCTGACAACGTGTACACTTCTCCCTAAAGAAATAAAGAGCATCTGAACTCTCCTGTGGCCTCCTGCCTGTTTCTGTGCCGACTTCCTTCTCCTGGAGGGCTGAGACGCCAGGCAGGGGCAGACCAGGGAAGGGCCAGATTGTAACCAAGCAGGACCCACTGAGGCTTTCCCAGAAGAAACCCCAGTCAAGTCCTCCACCAGCCTTTTGTCTGTAGGAAATCTTTCACCAAATAATCCATTTAGGGGCTTCCATGGTGGTCTGGTGGCTAAGACTCCACCAGTCAAATTCATGGGCTGAAGGTAGGATCCAGGTCGGGGAACAAAGATCCCTCATGCGTTCTGGCGAGGATGGGGGAAAACAAAGAATAAATTTCATCAGAGCAGTGAGAAAATCCTGAAGGGGAAAATGTCAAACAAGACAAAATAATAATACTGGAGCCATCACACAAAGTCAAGGACTTTTCTTCCTCAAGGTCTCTTGGTAGTGTTCTGTGCCTTATGTGTGAGCTATTTTGCAGTTACCGAAACCCCCACCAGGCTGAACAAGTGAACTGCTGCCCACAGCAGGTAGACCCCAGACTGGCTGGAACAAGAAGGTTGATGCTGCGGCCTCCCCACTGCCTCAACACCAGCCAGGGCTCCATAAACACTAAAGACTCCACATACCCACTCCAGGCTGGCACTCACGGCTCTGGGGGCACTAGGCCAATGTGGCCCATTTTTCCTAGCAAAGCAGTAAAGCTCTTTCTTTCTACTTCACCCAAACTTCTTTCTTACAGACTCCACTCCGCCTTGGTGTGCAGAGGCCGAATTTGGGTAACAAATTTGGAGTCCCGTGTGGGGTTGGCTTAGGGGTAACCCCCCCTGGGTGTCCCCTGGCTCCATCACACTCTCTAGATTTTTCCTCCACGCAGCCTCTTTCCAGAAGGTTGGAACGCTGGGAAGATTCCTTCAGAGGCCTGATCCCCGAGGACCCGTGTCAAGAAGGCTGAGCCCCAGTCATACTCGGTCCACCAAGCAGGCAGTGGGGACACCAAGGCGGTAGAGGAGGGAAGAGGAAGGGCCGCCCTAGAGGGTGGGGAGGCCACCTTCGCCTCAAGGATGTTCCTGTCTTCTTCCAGCCCATACCAGCTTGAATTTCGCTGCCCCAAGGAATTATTTTGAGGAAGGAGAAAGACAACGTCTGGGACATCGAGACATCTCGACCAGCATCTGGGTGAGTCCCCCGCTGTGTATCCAAGGCTCCTTCAACATGTCCATCTGAGGAACATTTGTTTCCATCTGGGGAAAACTGAGTGCCTGTCTGATTAGTTTTCATGTTGGAAATCCCACCTGTGAGGTCTAAGGACTAAGGTCATGGACTTGGCGGGAATTGGAAACAGCCACTCTGAGCTTTATGCTTTCTGGTGTCTTCCCCCTCATATAAGGTTTCCACCAGCTAATGAGGTCTGGTTTGCATTTGGCTCATAGGTGTCTGATCAAAAATGGGAAATGCTCCTTTGATTCCCTCTGATAACCTCGTAGGACACATTTTAGATGACTGGTCAACCTACACGTTTAAACCTATCAATAAGGACAAAAGAATTTAACAGTATGTAGTCACAATATTCTTTAGACTTTGGGGAAAATGGTTGAGATGAAACTCTTGAAATTTCAGAACTGGTTCTTTTTGCATGTGCAGATGGAGAGAGTGGCTTGATGACACACTTTAGTTTTCTAGAACACTCACCCTGAGAGAACAAAGATATTCTTAGGAGAAAAGTTGATGTTAAGCCTCACCATGTCCCTAAGTATTAATACAAACACAGCCCACATTGCCTGCGTTTCAGCCTTGGCTTATTTCGAAGAACTGAAACCGAGCCGGGAGACGGGTGGAAGGAGGAAAGAAAAAGAAGCCTTTGGCCTCAAGTGTGAACATTTGACGGTTCTCTCTGTTTTTCATCAACTGACAAGTTTAATTGCAGTGCCTGATTCATGAAAAGTAAAATGATGAAACAGATCTCTGCTCGTGTGTATGTCTCCGTGTGTGTCTTTGTCTTTAGAAAACATTCCTGAGGTTAACTTCTAAATGAGCTCTATTCCATTGACTCAAAGTACAATAAGCACTTACAAATGGAGTATTTCTGAGTCACAAAATCTGGCAAATGTCCAGTATTAAGTCTCTGTGTGGTACTGACATCAGTTTAGCTTGTTAACTGTGTCTGATTACTGGAGACACGAGACACCAACATTCTTTTCTGTACTTAGTTCTACCGCTAGTCACTAGGTCATACCTGTGGCAAAAGTTGTCAGCAAGAAAGTTCACTCACACTGATAACTGTCATAAATAACTGAGATAAATGGTGTATAAGCTTTTAGGTAAGCTCTTGAAAAGAATTACACTTTGTATTTTGGACGCTCAGGAATTTAAACCATTATAGTTTTGTTAAATTAAATTTAATGATGAGAATTCATTGAAAATGTAAATCAATTTTAGAGAAAACAGTGAAACATTGAGTTCTGAACAAGTCTATGTTTACTTACCTTTCCTTTTATGAAAAAACACTAAACATTTTTGAATTTATTAAGTATATATCTCGTATGACAAAAAGAAAAACTGTGCCCTAAGATATGCATGTCTTATACGTTATAAAATATACTGTTGATAAAAAAATTAAATTGCCTATTTCTTGATTTTCGGTTTTAAGGGATTGTGCTACTGTGATATGATTCAATATCTACTAAAAATAAATGGAAGTTTCAGCCTCAGCATCAGTCCCTCCAATGAACACCCAGGACTGGTCTCCTTTAGGATGGACTGGTTGGATCTCCTTGCAGTCCAAGGGACTCTCAAGAGTCTTCTCCAACACCACAGTTCAAAAGCACCAATTCTTCGGCGCTCAGCCTTCTTCACAGTCCAACTCTCACATCCATACATGACCACTGGAAAAACCATAGGCTTGACTAGACGGACCTCTGTTGGCAAAGTAATGTCTCTGCTTTTTAATATGCTGTCTAGGTTGGTCATAACTTTCCTTCCAAGGGGTAAGCATCTTTTAATTTCATGGCTGCAGTCACCATCTGCAGTGATTCTGGAGCCCCCCCAAAAATAAAGTCAGCCACTGTTTCCACTGTTTCACCACCTATTTGCCATGAAGTGATGGGACCTGATGTCATGATCTTAGTTTTCTGAATGTTGAGTTTTAAGCCAACTTTTTCACTCTCTTCTTTCACTTTCATCAAGAGGCTCTTTAGTTTTTCTTCACTTTCTGCCATAAGGGTGGTGTCATCTGCATATCTGAGGTTATTGATATTTCTCCCGGCAATCTTGATTCCAGCTTCTGCTTCTTCCAGCCCAGCTTTCTCATGATGTGACTTTAGCAAGAATTGCGTACATTTCAGGATTGATGAAGATTAAATATAAGTTAATTGAGTAAATGACTTTTATTATTAATAGTAAGCTGCAACAATTCTGGAATTTGGTTTTCTCTCTCTGTTAACAGAACACAATTTTCCTGGAATATGAGCTGCCTTGGAGAACAGATGGTAAGTCTCTTTCTCTAGCTAACTCCGAGTGTTCCAGAGGAACTGTGAGGCATCTCAGAGGGGAATATTAGATTAACTAGCATCACTGGTATGTTAAACACCATGGGAAGCATTATCAAGTGAATGAGAAGCCTTCTCAGATTATACTGGGATGGATATTATTAATAGAGATTTGCTAAAAAAAAAAAAAAAAAAGAAATTCCTACAAACCTGGTAGGTCCCAATGTCATAATTAGGACATACCAGGGCATGCCAAGTTTTACTACCAAGTCATAAATCTGGTTATTGTAACCAAGTTTCTTAACCCATTACATTCTGCTCAGTTGTATCACTATATCTTTCAGTCTTTAAGTCAGTCACACATAGTTATTGTACTCTGATGGTTTTGCAAAAGGTCTTCATCTCCAACAAGATTCATAGGAGAGAGCATTCTGACAAGCAGTGATGTCTGATCAGTTTACATTATACCAGGCAGCTAACTGGATAAGATATTTTAAAATCCCAATTTAAAAAACCTGCTGCTATTATAAAAGTATTTAACAAAAGATGAAATACTGAGTCAACTTGTAAATATAGTTTTAAAGTTTATGGGTTATTATTATTATTATTATTTTTTTTTGCTCTGAAATATCATTGATGCGTTAGCTTTCTAGATAAAGCCCAGCCCTTCCCCTCAAGCTACTAATGATTGACAGCAATTGAATAAATGCCCTCTGTGAGTAAAACGAAAATATGTTACTTTTCTCTCGTTTGGTTTCCCCAGAAGTTAGAGATGCTTAACTCTGAGCAGCCTTATCAGGTAAATAAAAATGACTGTCTCCTGACATTTGCAATAATCTTCATATTTGGGGGCCCTTATGAAGAGAGAAATCGGCAAGCAAAATCAAATGACAGGATTTGGGCCTGGACTTCCTGAGGTTAGAATGGTGTTGGTTCCTTGTCTTCTGGAATTCAGTCTGAGACTCTTTTTTGTACATGTGGTTTTATGATTTACTTATTTACTCATTCTTGGAGGCTGGTCTTTGACGTAGCACGCAGGCTCTTCATTGCTAGTGCGGGCTTTCTCTAGTTGCAACACTAATTGTGAGTGAGGCCATTCAAGCTCTAGCCTCACAGCAAGGACCACTGGGACACCGCATATTTATCAGATGGAACACGCGAAAACTCATCTTGCTTGTTGTCCTCTAAAATAAGAGGACCCTTTTGAAAAATATCGCAAATCCTTAATCATTATTCTCATTGTAATATGCTTTCATATTTTGCAAATGTTTGTCCGGGGGCTAGGACAAGGTGATCAAAGAGACAAATAATATTTCCTTAACACAAACTGTTGATGCTAACAAAGCTTGGTACTTGAGATTATTTCCAGCTCTTGTGTCCTTTCCTCAAATCAGATAGGTTGACTCCCCTTGGAATTGTAGCCCAGAAGGAACTTAGGAGGCCTTTGTAGATCCCCACCCATGTGCACCTGCCTTTCTTCTATGAACAACAACTTTAGTCAAGAATGCCTTTACTCATAGAAGTGAGAAAATGCAGAAATAAAGGAAACTGTCAAAGAAGTCAAAATAATAATATCATAGCTATTAAACAAACTCATGGACTGTTAGTTCTGCCTCAAGGGCTATCGATAGTATTCAGAGCCAGGACCTTTGACCCCTTTCACAGAATCTGAAACCTCTGCCAGATGGAAGAAGTGAACGATGCCGCCCACAAGCAGGAAGACCTGAGACCGGCTGGAACCACAAGGGTGATTGTGCTGCCCCCCGAGACCTCATCACGGACCCAAGAGAAGAGCGTCCTCGAGTTGATCAGGATCTGCTCCTTGAACACTATAAGACTCCTCAAAACCCTCCACCAGACACACGGCCTTTTATTTATTTTAATATTTTATTTTATTTATCTATTTATTTGGCTGCCTTGGTTCTCATTTGCAGATGCGGGATAGCCCCTACCTCTGATGGGATCTTGCTTGTAGCGCAAAGCCTCACCAGCTGTGGGGCGAAGGCTCAGCTGCTCCTGGGCTGTGAGATCTTAGATTCCCCACCAGGAATCAAACCCACGTCCACTGCATTTCAAGGTGGACTCTAAACCACTGGACCACCACGGAAGTCCCAGGACACAGTCTTGAGGGCATTAGCCTGCTTGGTCCCCCGTGTGTGGCAAAGCAGTTAAGTTAGTTTTTCCATTTCACTTAAAAACTCTCTCTCTCAGATGAAATCTGGCCCCAGTACACAGAGGCCCAGTTTTGGCAAGGAGATCTGCAGGGAAGCCAGGAGCAATTAGAAGAACAGGGTCCTGGGGGTAGGAGGGCTGAGGGACCTGAGTCCCAGCGGGGTGGAAGGCTGCGAGGTACCAAACGGGACCTTCCAGAGGGGAGCCCTGAGGAGGTGTCCTGTGGCAGCAGGGGCGGCGCCCGCACAGACGGGCTCCTGATCTCAGCAGAGGGGCCAGAGGAACCCGGGCGGCCCCGAGAGGAGTCAGGGGCGCAGGGCCCGGGCGCCAGTCTTCAAGGGACAGAATAGGGTCAGAACAGAGGGAAGGAGAAGCTCTGTGCCACGGAGGAGTCCCCGGAGTTTAAGGATCACCCCGAGGGGAAGCTTGTGGACCATGGTGTGGACTCCAAGAAGCTCTGTGCTTCGCAAGGCGGGGCTCCTCAGGAGGCTGGCGGTTCCAACAGTGCCAGATGCACCTGAGGCCCCTATTTGCCTCAAGGAGGGAAACTGGGAATGCAGCCCCGCCCCTCCCCCACCAGAGTTATTCCTCACCCTGACTTTCCCCTCCCATCCCTCAGGGCAGTGCCCCTCTCTCCACCCCCTGCCCCCTAAACTCATCCCCCATCCCCGGCTTTTCTAGATTCCGCTGGGCTCTGCACAGTCCTAGGCCTGCCCCATCCTCGATTCTCTGCCCCTCCCCGCTCTCCAGGTTCTAGATTTCAGACACGCTGGGACCTGGGCTGCAGTGCTTCCGCGTGGACACACATCTTCCCGAGCCACAGACAACAAGGAAACGACAAGGGACTCAATATACTTCTACATACCTGAACAGCTTGGGCAAACGATGCACGAGATAAAAAAGAAAAAAGATCAAAACTCCAGTCACCCCTTCAGAGCTGGAGAGCAAAGATGGGGTCTTGGACGTGATGCCTGCACAGAGCATCACCAAGAGGCTGGGCAGACCTGGCAGTCAGTCCTCCAGCCCAATGCTGGACCCAGCCTGCCCTCACCCCACTTAATGGACCAGATTTCCCACACGCGCCCCGACACCTCCTTATCCCCCAGAAGCAGACAAGGCAACTTGTCACCTGTTTGACTCCCTTCCTGATGCAGCCAGAGCTCCAATAAAACCTTGTCTGAATATCCTGTCTGGCCTCTTATCAGTGTCTATTGACTTAGGATTCCTAGAACCCTGGTGGGTATCATACCCTTCAGGCTCTGCACACTCCTAGGTCAACACCCTCCTCCTTTTCCTCCCTCCCCGCTCCCTGTGTTCTAGATGCTTCTGTCCTCGTGACATCCCTTCCCTGGACCCTGGATCTGTTTTGCCTCCACTCTGGTCTCAGTTTGGTTCACCTACTCACACATCTCAGCATCTCTCAAACTCGGTTGACGCATGACTTTGACTTCCAAGGTGGGCATTCGCTTTCCTACAGAGCTTCTCCAGATGCTGCAGCCCCACCCAGACCCCCTCTAAGAGAAATCCTGCCCTTCTCAGCCTGGTCCCAGCTGGAGCCTGGAAAGCCTGCCCTCTGTCCCACACTCTAGACCCCACCCCAAGACCTCTCACCATTGGCCTCCCTCCTCGGCTCGAGTCTAGCAACCCTTTACTCACACACCCAGGCTCAACTCACTTCCTTTGTTTTAAATTCTACAATTATTTTGTTGACAATTTTGAAAGCCACCTTCCATTTACAGCTCTTACAAAGTATTGCCTATATTCCCATGTTGTACGCTCCATCCTTGAAGCTGTCTTAGGGCTTCTCAGGTGGCACTAGTGTTCAGGAATCCACCTGCCAATGCAGGACACACAGGAGACACGGGATCGATCCCTGGGTAGGGGAGATCGCCTGCAGAAGGAAATGGCAACCCAATCCCAGTATTCTTGCCTGGAAAATTCCATGGACAGGGGAGCCTGTCTTCCTCCCAACAGTTTGTACCTCCCACTCCTCCTCCCCCGTACTGAAGCCCCTGCCCTCACACTAGAAACCACTAGTCATTCAAACTATCAGTGAGTCTGCTGCTTTGATTGCACACGCCACCTTGCTTATTTTGTCAGGTCCTCATATCAGTGACTCCTACATGATCTGTACCTATTTTCTCCCATTCATATGTCATTGCTCTCTAGTCGGTGTTTTCCTTTGTTGTGCAAAATTTTTCAGCTTAATTAGGTCCAGGAAGATCCACTGGCGAATAGATAGGCTACCCACTCCAGTATTCTTGGGCTTTCCTTGTGGCTCAGCTACTAAAGAATCCGTCTGCAATGCTGGAGACGTGGGTTTGATCCCTGACTTGCAAAGATCCCCTGCAGAAGGGAAAGGTTACCCACTCCAGTACTCTGGCCTGGAGAATTCCATGGACTGTGTAGTCCATGGGGTTACAAAGAGTCGGACATGACTGAAGTGACTTAGCATAAATCTTTTTAAAAATTTTTATTTTTTAATTGGAGGAAAAGTGCTTAACAATGTCATGTTGGTTTCTGCCATGCACAATGTCAATCAGTCATAATTATAGTTATATCCATGTATCCCATCCCTCGAGACTCTCCCCCCACCCCAGTCCCAACCTCTGGCTCATCACAGAGCGCCAGGCAGGCTACCTGTACTTCTAGCACCTTCTCAGGCTGTCTGTCTGAGACTCGCTGTGTATCTATGTCGATGCAACTTTCTCCATCCACGCCCACTCTTTCCTTCCCTAGTCCCCCAGTCCCTCTCTCTATCTGGTGT
Source organism: Bos indicus x Bos taurus (assembly GCF_003369695.1). Classification (NCBI taxonomy): domain Eukaryota; kingdom Metazoa; phylum Chordata; class Mammalia; order Artiodactyla; family Bovidae; genus Bos; species Bos indicus x Bos taurus. The sequence continues at coordinate 15,208,220 of NC_040093.1, read as the reverse complement.
CTGCAGTTCCTTCCTGAAAACAGGTTCATCAATACCGTTTTTCTAGATTCCATATATATCATTAATATAACAATATTTGTTGTTCTCTTCACTCTGTATGACTAGCTCTAGGTTCGACTGAGGGACTTCACTTTCACTTTTCACTTTCAAGCATTGGAGAAGGAAATGGCAACCCACGCCAGTGTTCTTGCCGGAGAATCCTAGGGACGGGGGAGCCTGGTGGCTGCCGTCTATGGGGTCACACAGATTTGGACATGACTGAAGCGACTTAGCGTCAGCAGCAGCAACGTTCAGCTACCTCCTAGAACTGACTCAACTTTTTTCCTTTTTATAGCTTATTATTATTCATTGTATATACATACCACAACTTCTTTATCCGTGACATCTAGGTTGCTTCCATGTGCTGCAATAAACACTGGGAGAATAGACATTTTGATGATGGTCATTCTGACCAGTGTAGGGTGAAACCTTATTCGAGTACTGATTTGCAGTTCTTTATAATTTGTGATGTTGAGTATCTCTCCAGGTCCCTGTTTATCTTCTACACTGTGAGTACAACTTACCTCTTGCAATTAGCTTTTTGAAGATCCGCCCTGTTTTGAATTCTTTTCCGGTGATTTACCCCAGGCATTTCTTAAGGGCAGGCTTGTGAATAGCCATTCAGCCCCGGCTTTCAAGCGGTTGTTGTGGGAAATGGGCCACAAGGTGGCAGCAATTTCTTCATGCCCAACGCTGGTACCTGGGCAACCAGAGCCTTAGGACAAGTCCTGTTTCTGGGTTGTCAGTGAGAGCGGCTATGCTTAAGACTTGTGTCTCCTTACTCCTCCCCCTTACCCTCCATTCCCAAGACAGATCCCAGTCGCAACACCACTCTGCAGAAGGGGGTGTCATCCACAGTGGGTGACGCTAAGGAAGGAAGCTGGAGGTGGAACCCCAACCCCCACCACCAGGAGACGCAGAGCCCAGGGACTTTGCAAAAATTCTTTTTCCAGTCCAGAGGCTCCACCATCCTTTGGGGGCACTATGGCTGGTTCTGCTGCAGGAGGACCCGCCTGGAATCTGGAGACTGTGGGCTCACACAGAGGGGAAAAGGAAGTCATGTCTTCACAGTGCGGGGCTCATTGCCTGGTGCACCCTCACCAGACCCTTCAGCTCCACGACAGTCCAGTCTGGGGACCCAAGTCTACTCAGACTCCAGGGATGTGACATCAGCCCAGGTCCCAAGGCCTGAGCAGAATAGACTCTTCAGTTTTGTTTTGTTTTTTTTTTTTTTGGTCTTTTCTATTTTTTCCACTTATTTTTGAATTGGATTATAGATAGTTTACACTGTGGTGGGTGTTTTTTTTTAGGTGTACAGCAACTTGAATAATTCACACATGCCTTATATGTTCTTTTTCAGTTTCGTTCCCCATGTAGGTCATTACAGAATGTTGAGTAGGGTTCCTTGTGCTTTGCAGTGGGTCCTTGTAGGTTATTTTATAAACAGTAGTGTATCTGTTATTTTCATGTTCCTAATTCTCCCTGCCCCCAAACTTTCATTTTTGGTAACCATAAGGACTGTTTCTAAGTCTGGGAGGCTGTTTATGTTTTGTCAAGAAGTTTATTGTATCCATGTTGAGATTCCATCTAGAAGTGATAGCTTAGGATATTTGTCTTTCACTTACTTATGATCATCTGTGGGTCCATTTCAGCTGCTGCCATGGCCTTCTTTCCTTCGGTTTTTTGATGGCTTAGTGTATTCCAGTATATAGATGGACCAGTTACCCTTTATTTCTTATTGATGGACATTTTGGGTGGATGGTCTGTCTTGGAGGTTAAATAAAATCAGTGTCTCCATGCCGAAAAAGTGAGCGTTTCTGTTCCTTTTAGTCTAGGTCCTGAATTTACTTGCTCTGACAGACATATGGGAAGTCTCCATCTCCTAGAGGCTGTGTTTTGGCTACTCCTTTACTGTGCTGTTGGATTACAGCACAGTATCCAACAAAGTGGCACAAAGTACACTTTGTTTCTATATACAGAACTTTCTTGACGGTACATGAAGTGGATATAAGAAAGAAGTTTTTATACTTTTATACTGTTTCTTGTAGTGGATATAACAAAAAAAAAAATTGTTGTATACACTACTTCCTGGCCAGTAGTGGATATAACAAAAAAGCAGCAGAAGGATATTTTGAACTAGTGGTTTCTGGTGGGAGGGCAGGAGCTTAAATATGGGGAGGGGAGGTACCAACTGCTGGGAGGAAGACAGGCTCCCCTGTCCATGGACTTTTCCAGGCAAGATACTGGGATTGGGTGCCATTTCCTTCTGCAGGCGATCTCCCCCTACCCAGGGATCGATCCCGTGTCTCCTATGTGTCCTGCATTGGCAGGCAGATTCCTGGAACATTAGTGCCACCTGAGAAGCCCTAAGACAGCTTCAAGGATGGAGCGTACAACACGGGAATATAGGCCAATATGTTGTAAGAGCTGTAAAAGGGAAAGTGCCTTTCAAAATTGTCAATGAAATAATTTAGAATTTAATACGAACTGAGTTGAGCCTGGGTGTGTGAGTAAAGGGTTGCTGGACTCGAGCCCAGGGGAAGTGAGGGAGGCCAATGGTGAGAGGTCTTGGGGTGGGATCTAGAGTGTGGGACAGAGGGGCAGGCTTTTCCAGGCTCCAGCTGGGACCCAGGCTGAGAAGGGCAGGATTTCTCTTAGAGGGAGTCTGGGTGGGGCCTGCAGCATCTGGAGAAGCTCTGTAGGAAAGCGATGCCCACCTTGAAGTCAAAGTCATGCATCAGCCAAGTTTGAGAGATGCTGAGATGTGTGAGTAGGTGAACCAAACTGAGACCACAGTGGAGGCAAAACAGATTCAGAGTCCAGGGAGGGGATGGCACCGAGGACAGAAGAGTCTAGAACACAGGGAGCGGGGAGGGAGGAAGGGAGGAGGTGTGTTGACTTAGGAGTGTGCAGAGCCGGAAGGGGATGTTACCCACCAGGGTTCTTGGAATCCTCAGTCAATAGACATTGATAAGAGGCCAGACAGGAAATTCAGACAAGGTTTTATTGGGGCTCTGGGTGCATCAGGAAGGGAGTCAAGTGACAAGTTGCCTTGTTTGCTCCTGGGGGGTGAGGGGGTGTAGGGGTGCGTGTGGGAAATCTGGTCCATTAAGTGGGGTGAGGGCAGGCTGGGTCCAGCATTGGGCCGGAGGGCTGACTGCCAGGTCTGCCCAGCCCCTTGGTGGTGCTCTGTGCAGGCATCACGTCCAGGTCCCTCTTTAGTTCTCCAGCTCTGAAGGGGTGACTGGAGTTTTGATCTTTTTCCTTTTTTTATCTCGTGCATCATTTGCCCCAGCTGTTCATGTATGTAGAGTTATTTTTAGTCCCTTGTCGTTTCCTTCTTGTCTGTGGCTCAAGATGTGTGTCCACGTGGAAGCACTGCAGCCCAGGTCCCAGCGTGTCTGAAATCTAGAACCTGGAGAGCGGGGAGGGGCAGAGAATCGAGGATGGGGCAGGCCTAGGAGTATGCAGAGCCCAGAAGAATCTAGAAATGCCGGTGATGGCAGACGAGTTTAGGGGGCAGGGGGTGAAGAGAGGGGCACTGCCCTGAAGGATCGGGGGGAAAGTCAGGGTGAGGAGTAACTCTGGTGGGGGAGGGATGGGGCTGCATTCCCAGTTTCCCTCCTTGAGGCAAATAGAGGCCTCAGGTGCATCTGGCACTGTTGGAACTGCCAGCCTCCTGGGCCCCGCCTTGGGAAGCACGGAGCTTCTTGGAGTCCACACCGTCGTCCACACGCTTCCCCTCCAGGGCAGTCCTCACACTCCGGGGGCTCCTCCGTGGCGCAGAGCTTCTCCTTCCCTCTGTTCTGACCCTGTTCTGTCCCTAGAAGACTGGCGCCCGAGCCCTGTGCCCCTGACTCCTCTCCGGGCCGCCCGAGTTCCTCTGGCCCCTCCGCTGAGATCAGGAGCCCGTCTGTGCGGGCGCCGCCCCTGCTGCCCACAGGACACCTCCTCAGGGCTCCCCTCCGGAATGTCCCGTTTGGCACCTCGCAGCCTTCCACCCCGCTGGGATTCAGGTCCCTCAGCCCTCCTGCCCCCAAGACCCTGTTCTTCCAATTGCTTCTGGTTTCCCTCCAGATCTCCTTGCCAAAATTGGGCCTCCGTGTACTGGGGCCAGGTTACATCTGAGAGAGAGAGTTTTAAGTGAAATGGAAAAACTAGCTTTACTGCTTTGCCACACAAGGGGACCAAACAGGCAAATTGCCCTCAAGTGTTCTTGGGCTTTCCTTGTGGCTCAGCTACTAAAGAATCCGTCTGCAATGCTGGAGACGTGGGTTTGATCCCTGACTTGCAAAGATCCCCTGCAGAAGGGAAAGGTTACCCACTCCAGTACTCTGGCCTGGAGAATTCCATGGACTGTGTAGTCCATGGGGTTACAAAGAGTCGGACATGACTGAAGTGACTTAGCATAAAATCTTTAGAAAAATTTTTTATTTTTTAATTGGAGGAAAAGTGCTTAACAATGTCATGTTGGTTTCTGCCATGCAACAATGTCAATCAGTCATAATTATAGTTATATCCATGTATCCCATCCCTCGAGACTCTCCCCCCACCCCATCCCAACCCTCTGGCTCATCACAGAGCGCCAGGCAGGCTCCCTGTACTGTCTAGCACCTTCTCAGGCTGTCTGTCTGAGACTCGGCTGTGTATCTATGTCGATGCAACTTTCTCCATCCACCCCACTCTTTCCTTCCCTAGTCCCCCAGTCCCTTCTCTATATCTGTGTCTGCATTCCTTGAGGAAAACTATCAGTCCATCTAGTTTGTATTAATTGCTACGATATTGTTCTCTTCACTCTGTATGACAGGCTCTAGGTTCGACTGAGGGACTTCACTTTCACTTTTCACTTTCACGCATTGGAGAAGGAAATGGCAACCCACTCCAGTGTTCTTGCCCGGAGAATCCTAGGGACGGGGGAGCCTGGTGGGCTGCCGTCTATGGGGTCACACAGATTTGGACATGACTGAAGCGACTTAGCATCAGCAGCAGCACGTTCAGCTACCTCACTAGAACTGACTCAACTTTTTTCCTTTTTATAGCTTATTATTATTCCATTGTATATACATACCACAACTTCTTTATCCGTGGACATCTAGGTTGCTTCCATGTGCTGCAATAAACACTGGGAGAATAGACATTTTGATGATGGTCATTCTGACCAGTGTAGGGTGAAACCTTATTCGAGTACTGATTTGCAGTTCTTTATAATTTGTGATGTTGAGTATCTCTCCAGGTCCCTGTTTATCTTCTACACTGTGAGTACAACTTACCTCTTGCAATTAGCTTTTTGAAGATCCGCCCTGTTTTGAATTCTTTTCCGGTGATTTACCCCAGGGCATTTCTTAAGGGCAGGCTTGTGAATAGCCATCAGCCCCGGCTTTCAAGCGGTTGTTGTGGGAAATGGCCACAAGGTGGCAGCATTTCTTCATGCCCAACGCTGGGTACCTGGGCAACCAGAGCCTTAGGACAAGTCCTGTTTCTGGGTTGTCAGTGAGAGCGGCTATGCTTAAGACTTGTGTCTCCTTACTTCCTCCCCCTTACCCTCCATTCCCAAGACAGATCCCAGTCGCAACACCACTCTGAAGAAGGGGGTGTCATCCAACAGGTGGGGGTGACGCTAAGGAAGGAAGCTGGAGGTGGGAACCCCAACCCCACCACCAGGAGACGCAGAGCCCAGGGGACTTTGCAAAATTCTTCCAGTCCAGAGGCTCCACCATCCTTTGGGGGCACTATGGCTGGTTCTGCTGCAGGAGGACCCGCCTGGATCTGGAGGACTGTGGGCTCACACAGAGGGGAAAAGGAAGTTCATGTCTGTCACAGTGCGGGGCTCATTGCCTGGTGCACCCTCACAGACCCTCAGCTCCACGACAGTCCAGTCTGGGGACCCAAGTCTACTCAGGACTCCAGGGATGTGACATCAGCCAGGTCCCAAGGCCTGAGCAGAATAGACTCTTCAGTTTTGTTTTGTTTTTTTTTTTTTTGGTCTTTCTATTTTTGCCACTTATTTTGAATTGGAATATATAGATAGTTTACACTGTGTGGGTGTTTTTTTTTAGGTGTACAGCAACTTGAATAATTCACACATGCCTTATATGTTCTTTTTCAGTTTCGTTCCCATGTAGGTCATTACAGAATGTGTGAGTAGGGTTCCTTGTGCTTTGCAGTGGGTCCTTGTAGGTTATTTTATAAACAGTAGTGTATCTGTTATTTTCATGTTCCTAATTTCTCCCTGCCCCCAAACTTTCATTTTTTGGTAACCATAAGGACTGTTTCTAAGTCTGGGAGGCTGTTTATGTTTTGTCAAGAAGTTTATTGTATCCATGTTGAGATTCCATCTAGAAGTGATAGCTTAGGATATTTGTCTTTCACTTACTTATGATCATCTGTGGGTCCATTTCAGCTGCTGCCAATGGCCTTCTTTCCTTCGGTTTTTTTGATGGCTTAGTGTATTCCAGTATATAGATGGACCAGTTACCCTTTATTTCTTTATTGATGGACATTTGGTGGATGGTCTGTCTTGGAGGTTAAATAAATCAGTGTCTCCATGCCGAAAAAGTGAGCGTTTCTGTTCCTTTTAGTCTAGGTCCTGAATTTACTTGCTCTGACAGACATATGGGAAGTCTCCATCTCCTAGAGGCTGTGTTTTGGCTACTCCTTACTGTGCTGTGGATTACAGCACAGTATCCAACAAAGTGGCACAAAGTAACACTTTGTTTCTATATACAGAACTTTCTTGACGGTACATGAAGTGGATATAAGAAAGAAGTTTTATACTTTTATACTGTTTTCTTGTAGTGGATATAACAAAAAAAAAATTGTTGTATACACTACTTTCCTGGCAGTAGTGGATATAACAAAAAAAGCAGCAGAAGGATATTTTGAAACTAGTGGTTTCTGGTGGGAGGGCAGGAGCTTAAATATGGGGAGGGGGAGGGTACCAACTGCTGGGAGGAAGACAGGCTCCCCTGTCCATGGACTTTTCCAGGCAAGAATACTGGGATTGGGTTGCCATTTCCTTCTGCAGGCGATCTCCCCTACCCAGGGATCGATCCCGTGTCTCCTATGTGTCCTGCATTGGCAGGCAGATTCCTGAACATTAGTGCCACCTGAGAAGCCCTAAGACAGCTTCAAGGATGGAGCGTACAACACGGGAATATAGGCAATATGTTGTAAGAGCTGTAAAGGGAAAGTGCCTTTCAAAATTGTCAATGAAATAATTTTAGAATTTAATACGAACTGAGTTGAGCCTGGGTGTGTGAGTAAAGGGTTGCTGGACTCGAGCCCAGGGAAGTGAGGGAGGCCAATGGTGAGAGGTCTTGGGGTGGGATCTAGAGTGTGGGACAGAGGGCAGGCTTTCCAGGCTCCAGCTGGGACCAGGCTGAGAAGGGCAGGATTTCTCTTAGAGGGAGTCTGGGTGGGGCCTGCAGCATCTGGAGAAGCTCTGTAGGAAAGCGAATGCCCACCTTGAAGTCAAAGTCATGCATCAGCCAAGTTTGAGAGATGCTGAGATGTGTGAGTAGGTGAACCAAACTGAGACCACAGTGGAGGCAAAACAGATTCAGAGTCCAGGGAGGGGATGGCACCGAGGACAGAAGAGTCTAGAACACAGGGAGCGGGGAGGGAGGAAAGGGAGGAGTGTGTTGACTTAGGAGTGTGCAGAGCCGGAAGGGGATGTTACCCACCAGGGTTCTTGGAATCCTCAGTCAATAGACATTGATAAGAGGCCAGACAGGAAATTCAGACAAGGTTTTATTGGGGCTCTGGGTGCATCAGGAAGGGAGTCAAGTGACAAGTTGCCTTGTTTGCTCCTGGGGGGTGAGGGGGTGTAGGGGTGCGTGTGGGAAATCTGGTCCATTAAGTGGGGTGAGGGCAGGCTGGGTCCAGCATTGGGCCGGAGGGCTGACTGCCAGGTCTGCCCAGCCCCTTGGTGGTGCTCTGTGCAGGCATCACGTCCAGGTCCCTCTTTAGTTCTCCAGCTCTGAAGGGGTGACTGGAGTTTTGATCTTTTTCCTTTTTTTATCTCGTGCATCATTTGCCCCAGCTGTTCATGTATGTAGAGTTATTTTTAGTCCCTTGTCGTTTCCTTCTTGTCTGTGGCTCAAGATGTGTGTCCACGTGGAAGCACTGCAGCCCAGGTCCCAGCGTGTCTGAAATCTAGAACCTGGAGAGCGGGGAGGGGCAGAGAATCGAGGATGGGGCAGGCCTAGGAGTATGCAGAGCCCAGAAGAATCTAGAAATGCCGGTGATGGCAGACGAGTTTAGGGGGCAGGGGGTGAAGAGAGGGGCACTGCCCTGAAGGATCGGGGGGAAAGTCAGGGTGAGGAGTAACTCTGGTGGGGGAGGGATGGGGCTGCATTCCCAGTTTCCCTCCTTGAGGCAAATAGAGGCCTCAGGTGCATCTGGCACTGTTGGAACTGCCAGCCTCCTGGGCCCCGCCTTGGGAAGCACGGAGCTTCTTGGAGTCCACACCGTCGTCCACACGCTTCCCCTCCAGGGCAGTCCTCACACTCCGGGGGCTCCTCCGTGGCGCAGAGCTTCTCCTTCCCTCTGTTCTGACCCTGTTCTGTCCCTAGAAGACTGGCGCCCGAGCCCTGTGCCCCTGACTCCTCTCCGGGCCGCCCGAGTTCCTCTGGCCCCTCCGCTGAGATCAGGAGCCCGTCTGTGCGGGCGCCGCCCCTGCTGCCCACAGGACACCTCCTCAGGGCTCCCCTCCGGAATGTCCCGTTTGGCACCTCGCAGCCTTCCACCCCGCTGGGATTCAGGTCCCTCAGCCCTCCTGCCCCCAAGACCCTGTTCTTCCAATTGCTTCTGGTTTCCCTCCAGATCTCCTTGCCAAAATTGGGCCTCCGTGTACTGGGGCCAGGTTACATCTGAGAGAGAGAGTTTTAAGTGAAATGGAAAAACTAGCTTTACTGCTTTGCCACACAAGGGGGACCAAACAGGCAAATTGCCCTCAAGACTGTGTCCTGGGACTTCCGTGGTGGTCCAGTGGTTTAGAGTCCACCTTGAAATGCAGTGGACGTGGGTTCGATCCCTGGTGGGGAATCTAAGATCTCACAGTCCAGGAGCAGCTGAGCCCTCGCCCCACAGCTGGTGAGTCTTTGCGCTACAAGCAAGATCCCATCAGAGGTAGGGACTATCCTACATCTGCAAATCAGAACCAAGGCAGCCAAATAAATAGATAAATAAATAAAATATTAAAATAAAGGAAAGGCCATGTGTCTGGTCCTGGAGGGGTTTGAGGAGTCTTACATTGTTCAAGGAGCAGAGCCTGATCAACTCGAGGACGCTCTTCTGTTGGGTCTGTGATGAGGTCTCGGGGAGCAGCAGCATCACCCTTGTGGTTCCAGGCGGTCTCAGGTCTTCCTGCTTGTGGGCTTCTTCCATCTGGCAGAGGTTTCAGATTCTGTAAAAGGGGTCAAAGGTCCTGGCTCCGAATATTATCGATAGCCCTTGAGGAAGAACTAGCAGTCCATGAGTTTGTTTAATTGCTACGATATTATTATTTTGACTTCTTTGACAGTTTCCTTTATTTCTGTATTTTCTCACTGCTATGATTAAAGACATTCTTGACTAAAGTTGTTTTTCATAGATCAAAGGCAGGTGCACGTGGGTGGGGATCTACGAAGGCCTCGTAAGTTCCTTCTGGGCTACAATTCCAAGGGGAGTCAACCTATCTGATTTGAGGAAAGGACACAAGAGCTGGAAATAATCTCAAGTTCCAAGCTTTGTTAGCATCAACAGTTTGTGTTAAGGAAATATTATTTCTCTCTTTGATCACTTTATCCTAGCCCCTGGACAAACATTTGCAAAATATGAAAGCATATTACAATGAGAATAATGATTAATGATTTGTGATATTTTTCAAGAGTCCTCCTATTATAGAGGGCCACAAGCAAGATGAGTTTTCGAGTGTTTCCATCTGATAAATATGTCATGTCCCAGTGGTCCTTGCTGTGAGGCTAGAGCTTGAATTGTCTCGCTCAGAATTAGTGTTGCAACCAGAGAAAGCCTTACTAGCAATGAAGAGCCTATGTGCTACATCAAAGACCAGCCTCCAAGAATGCCTAAATAAGTAAATCATAAAACCATAGGTACAAAAAAGAGTCTCAGACTGAATTCCAGAAGACAAGGAACCAACACCATTCTAACCTCAGGAAGTCCAGGCCCAAATCCTGTCATTTGATTTTGCTTGCCGATTTCTCTCTTCATAAGGGCCCCGACATATGAAGATTATTGCAAATGTCATGAGACGGTCATTTTTATTTACCTGATAAGGCTGCTCAGAGTTAAGCATCTCTAACTTCTGAGAAACCAAGCAAGAGAAAAGTAACATATTTCTGTTTTACTCACAGAGGGCATTTATTCAATTGCTGTCAATCATTAGTAGCTTGAGGGGAAGGGCTGGGCTTTATCTAGAAAGCCAACAGATCAATAATATTTCAGAGCAAAAAAACCCCCATAAACTTTAAAACTATATTTACAAGTTGACTCAGTATTTCATCTTTTGTTAAACACTTTTATAATACCAGCAGGGTTTTTTAATTGGGATTTTAAAATATCTTATCCACTTAGTTGCCTGGTATAGTGTGAAACTGATCAGACATCAGTGCTCATCAAAATGGTCTCTGCTATGAATCTTCTTGGAGATGAAGACCTTTTGCAAAACCATCCAAGTACAATAACTATGTACTTATATATATATAATATATATATATAATAACTATGTGTGACTGACTTAAAGACTGAAAGATATGGTGACACAACTGAGCACAATGTAATGGGTTAAGAAACTTGGTTACAATAACCAGAATTATGACTTGGTAGCAGGACTTGGTAGCAGAACTTGGTATGCCCTGGTATGTCCTAATTATGACATTGGGACCTACCAGGTTCGTAGGAATTCCATTTTTTTTGTGTGTGTGTGGCAAATCTCTATTAATAATATCCACCCCAGTATAACCTGAGAAGGCTTCTCATTCACTTGATAATGCTCCCCATGGTGTTTAACATACCAGTGATGCTAGTTAATCTAATATTCCCCTCTGAGATGCCTCACAGTTCCTCTGGAACACTCGGAGTTAGCTAAGAAAGAGACTTACCATCTGTTCTCCAAGGCAGCTCATATTCCAGAAAAAGTTTGTTCTGTTAACAGAGAGAGAAAACCAAATTCCAGAATTGTTGCAGCTTACTATTAATAATAAAAGTTATTTACTTAATTAACTTATATTTAATCATAATCAATCCTGAAATGTACACAATTCTTGCTAAAGTCACATCATGAGAAATGCTGGGCTGGAAGAAGCAGAAGCTGGAATCAAGATTGCCGGGAGAAATATCAATAACCTCAGATATGCAGATGACACCACCCTTATGGCAGAAAGCAAAGAAAAACTAAAGAGCCTCTTGATGAAAGTTAAAGAGGAGAGTGAAAACGTTGGCTTAAAGTGCAATATTCAAAAACTAAGATCATGGCATCAGGTTCCATCACTTCATGGGAAACAGATGTGAAAACAGTGGAAGCAGTGAGAGACTTTATTTTGGGGGGCTAAGAATCACTGCAGATGGTGACTGCAGCCATGAAATCAAAAGATGCTTACTCCTTGGAAGGAAAGTTATGACGAACCTAGATAGCATATTCAAAAGCAGAGACAGTACTTTGCCAACAAAGGTTCATCTAATCAAGGCTATGGTTTACCAGTGGTCATGTATGGATGTGAGAGTTGGACTGTGAAGAAAGCTGAGTGCTGAAGAATTGATGCTTTTGAACTGTGATGTTGGAGAAGACTCTTGAGAGCTCCTTGGACTGCAAGGAGATCCAACCAGTCCATCCTAAAGGAGACCAGTCTTGTGTGTTCATTGGAAGGACTGGTGCTGAGTCTGAAACTCCAATTTGTTTTTAGTAGATGTTAAATCATATCACATTAGCAAAATCCCTTAAAACTGAAGATCAAGAAATAGGCAATTTAATTTTTGTATCAACAGTATATTTTATAACATATAAGACATGCATATCTTAGGGTACAATTTTTCTTTCTGTCGTACGACATATGTACTTAGTAAATTCAAAAATGTTTAGTGTTTTTTCATAAAAGGAAAGGTAAGTAAACATAGACTTGTTCAGCACTCAATGTTTCACTGTTTTCTCTAAAATTGATTTACATTTTCAATGAATTCTCATCATTGAATTTAATTTAACAAAACTATAATGGTTTAAATTCCTGAGTGTCCAAAATACAAAGTGTAATTCTTTTCAAGAGCTTACCTAAAAGCTTCTATACCATTTATCTCAGTTATTTATGACAGTTATCAGTGTGAGTGAACTTTCTTGCTGACAACTTTTGCCACACGTATGACCTAGTGACTAGCAGTAGAGCTAAGTACAGAAAAGAATGTTGGTGTCTCGTGTCTCCAGTAATCAGACACAGTTAACAAGCTAAACTGATGTCAGTACCACACAGAGACTTAATATTGGACATTTGCCAGATTTTGTGACTCAGAAATACTCCATTTGTAAGCACTTATTGTACTTTGAGTCAATGGAATAGAGCTCATTTAGAAGTTAACCTCAGGAATGTTTTCTAAAGACAAAGACACTCATGGAGACAAACACATGAGCAGAGATCTGTTTCATCATTTTACATTTCATGAATCAGGCCCTGCAATTAAACTTGTCAGCTGATGAAAAACAGAGAGAACCGTCAAATGTTCACACTTGAGGCCAAAGGCGTCTTTTTCTTTCCTCCTTCCACCCGTCTCCCGGCTCGGTTTCAGTTCTTCGAAATAAGCCAAGGCTGAAACGCAGGCAATGTGGGCTGTGTTTGTATTAATACTTAGGGACATGGTGAGGCTTAACATCAACTTCTCCTAAGAATATCTTTGTTCTCTCAGGGTGAGTGTTCTAGAAAACTAAAGGGTGTCATCAAGCCATCTCTCTCCAACTGCACATGCAAAAAGAACCAGTTCTAAAATTTCAAAAGAGTTTCGTCTCAACCATTTTCTCTAAAGTCTAATATTGCGACTACATGGTGTTAAACTATTTTGTCTTTATTGATATGTTTAAACGTATAGGTCATTTTGCACCAGTCATCCAAAATGTGTCCTAGGAGGTTATCAGAGGAAATCAAAGGAGCATTTCCCATTTTTGATCAGACACCCATGAGCAAAATGCAAACCAGATCTCATTAGCTGATGGAAATCTTATATGAGGCGGAGGACACCAGAAAGCATAAAGCTCAGAGTGGCTGTTTCCAATTCCTGCCAAGTCCATGACCTTAGTCCTTAGACCTCACAGGTGGAATTTCCAACATGAAAACTAAACAGACAGGCACTCAACGTTCCCCAGATGGAAACAAATGTTCCTCAGATGGACACGTTGAAGGAGCCTCGGATACACAGTGGGGGATTCACCCAGATGCTGGCTGAGATGTCTCAATGTCCAAGATGCTGTCTTTCTCCTTCCTCAAAATAATTGCTTGGAGCAGCAAAATTCAAGCTGGAGGAAGACAGGAACATCCTTGAGGCGAAGGTGGCCTCCCCACCCTCTAGGGCGGCCCTTCCTCTTCCCTCCTCTACCGCCTTGGTGTCCCCACTGCCTGCTTGGTGGACCGAGTACGACTGGGGCTCAGCCTTCTTGACACGGGTCCTCAGGGATCAGGCCTCTGAAGGAATCTTCCCAGCATTCCAACCTTCTGGAAAGAGGCTGCGTGGAGGAAAAATCTAGAGAGTGTGCTGGAGCCAGGGGACACCCAGGGGGTCACCCCTAAGCCAACCCCACACTGGTCTCCAAATTTGTTACCCAAATTCAGCCTCTGCACACCAAGGCAAAGTGAAGTTTGTAAGAAAGAAGTTTGGGTGAGGTAGAAAGAAAGAGCTTTACTGCTTTGCTAGGAAAATTGGCCCACATTGGCCTAGTGCCCCCAAGACCGTGAGTGCCAGCCTGGAGCGGATATGTGGAGTCTTTAGTGTCTATGGAGCCATGGCTGGTGTTGAGGCAGTGGGGAGGCCGCAGAATCAGCCTTCTTGTTCCAGCCAGTCTGGGGTCTACCTGCTGTGGGCAGCAGTTCACTTGTTCAGCCTGGTGGGGGTTTCGGTAACTGCAAAATAGCTCACGCATAAGGCACAAATATTATCAAGAGACCTTGAGGAAGAAAAGTCCTTGACTTTGTGTGATGGCTTGTTTGTTATTTTGTCTTGTTTGACATTTTCCCCTTCAGGATCCTCTCACTGCTCTGATGAAATTTATTTTTGGTTTCCCCCATCTGTGCCAGAATGCATGAGGGATCTTTGTTCCCCGACCTGGATCCTACCTTCAGCCCATGAATTTCACTGGTGGAGTCTCAGCCACCAGACCACCAGGGAAGCCCCTAAATGGATTATTTGGTGAAAGATTTTCTACAGACAAAAGGCTGGTGGAGGACTTGACTGGGGGTTTCTTCTGGGAAAGCCTCAGTGGGTCCTGCTGGGTTACAATCTGGCCCTTCCCTGGTCTGCCCCTCCTGGTGTCTCAGCCCTCCAGGAGAAGGAAGTCAGCACAGAAACAGGCAGGAGGCCACAGGAGAGTTCAGATGCTCTTTATTTCTTTAGGGTGAAGTGTACACGTTATCAGGATGGCTGAGGGGTAAAGAATATGCCTGCAATGCAGGACACGCCGGGGACTTGAGTCTGGTCTCTGGATGCGTAAGATCCCCTGGAGTAGCAAATGGCACGCCACTACAGCATTTTTGCCTGGGAAATGCCATGGACATTGGAGCCTGGGGGGCCACAGTCCAAAGGGTCACAAAGAACCACCGAAGAGGCACACAGGCAGGAAGGTAACATTCGTGTGGTGCCGGTAACAGCAAATATTCCATTTCTATATTTTGTCCTGGTTCCTGCAGTGGAGGAACCAGTACAGGAAGGCAAGCTGGTAATCTTTGTCTCCTGAACACTGTTACCATCATGTTAGTGATGTCTCTCCAGGTTCAAATCAGTCTTGTTGGTTAGGCAGGCAGAGTTGGGATGTGTAAATCATAAGCAAACTGAAATCTTGGTCATAAACATCCCACAGTGATAAGTCCTCTAACACAATAGTGCATTTTCTTAAGACTTCACAAGAGCTGCTCCTCCCCTCTGCTCTGACACTATTCAGTCCCTTGAAGACTGGCATCTGGGTCCTTGACACCCCCAGCTTCAACATGGACCCCAGGAGGGCATACTGTGGGCAGGGATTGGAGACAGAGACCAGGAAGCTGTAGGTGAGAAGGGGATGCTGAGGACTTGGGAAGGGACACCAGCCTCAGCAGAGACAAGCCCTTTCTCCCGAGAATCTACCCAGACATCTGGGGATTCCCTAGTGGGCTAAGTGGTTAAGAATCTGGCTGGCAATGCAGGTAAGTATATATGAAAAGTTAAAGTGTTAGTTGCTCATGTGTGTCCGACGCTGTGCAACTTCACGGACTGTAGCCCTCCAGGCTCCTTTGTCCATGGAATTCTCCAGGGAAGAACACTGGAGTGGGTGGCCATTCCCTTCTCCAGGGATCTGCCCGACCCAGGGATGGAACCCCATCTACTGCATTGCAGGCAGAATCTTTACCATCTGAGCCACCAGGGAAGCCCATCTACATATAAAATAGAAGAATATAATGTTTCACTTTAACTGATGCCTGGCCTAAATTTCCAGTCATACTAGCCATTGTTTTAAAATATCGCTTATGGGCAGAGACACTGTCAGTCAGTCAGTCAATTGAGTCGCTCAGTCGTGTCCGACTCTTTGCGACCCCATGAATCGCAGCACGCCAGGCCTCCCTGTCCATCACCAACTCCCAGAGTTCACTCAGACTCACATTCATCGAGTCAGTGATGCCATCCAGCCATCTCATCCTCTGTCATCCCCTTCTCCTCCGGCCCCCAGTCCCTCCCAGCATCAGAATCATTTCCAGTGAGTCAACTCTTCGCATGAGGTGGCCAAACTATTGGTGTTTCAGCTTTAACATCATTCCTTCCAAAGAAATCCCAGGGCTGATCTCCTTCAGAATGGACTGGTTGGATCTCCTTGCAGTCCAAGAGACTCTCAAGAGTCTTCTCCAACTCCACAGTTCAAAAGCATCAATTCTTCGGCGCTCAGCCTTCTCCACAGTCCAACTCTTACATCCATACATGACCACAGGAAAAACCATAGACTTGACTAGACGGACCTTTGTTGGCAAAGTAATGTCTCTGCTTTTGAATATGCTATCCAGGTTGGACATAACTTTCCTTCCAAGGAGTAAGCATCTTTAGTAATTAGGGTTTTACAAAATTTTCATCTTTGAAGACTATGTTTTCATTTACTTTGGAGCACATTAACTGTTTTAACTGGGGGGGAGCGGTCCCTAGGATGCTGTTTTATGAAACCAATTCACAATCACAAGAAAATTGGTTTAATTTTAATATATGTTACAGTGTCTCTTTTAATTTTTAAATTATCCATGTATTATTAAATTAATTGATTGATATTAATTAATATCTATTAATTATTAAAAGAGATAATCACCTAGTGGGTGATTATCCCCACTTCTCCATTTGACACCCGAACCTTACCTGGCCTAAGATTTGGGGGGAAATTTAGAGCATTTCATACTGGATGACTACTAATAATACTGTGGCTTCATCGATTAGAGCCCCCAGACCCAACATCCAATATTGTCAAAACCACTAATTCTGTTCAATCAACAACTGGCACATATTTTGTTTTGTTCAGTGCCTGCGTCAACGGTCTCTCATCTAAGATAGCCTGCACTCCAAAAGGGACACAATTCCCCCTTTCCAGGCTTCCCACAGGTACCCCAAGGGCTCGGCATCTCCATTGCACACCCTCTGGGCAGACAATGTTTTAGCCGCATCCCCCTTTCTCCAGGAGCACAGGTATTGAAACAGGAGCAGAACCCTATGGTCCTTGCGCCCCATGCCCTGCCATGTGCCTGCCTTTCTTCTATCTGAGGAAAACTTTAGTCAAAGAATGACTGCAATCAAAGAAGTGAGAGATGGGAAAGCAAAGGAAAAGAGTCAAAGGAGACTAATAATAACATAGTCATTAAGCATAGCTGTTTCTGAAGGGCTATAGATAATATTCTGAACCTTATCCTGTGAGCCACATTACAGATACTGAAGCACCAAGTGGAGATGTTAATTACATGATGGCCAGACTGCACCCAGGCCATAAGTTGCCACTGTTTTCCTTCGGAATGCAATTTATGTTGAAAAATTGTTACATGTTAGGAGGGACAGCCCCTATACAAACCTACTCAATGGCAAGTAGATATTTTTACCCTAAGTTTTTACCCTTAATTCTTTTCCAGTATTTTCTTAGAAAACACTCCATTTGTAAATCCGTATTTGGCTTGCCATTTTGAGAGTCTTTTGGCTCCGCATCTTGAACACTTGCATTTTCTTGTGTTGGTAGAGCCTTGGAGCTTCTCCTCTCTCTTGTTTTTGCCTCTCAAATTCTTGTTTCTTCACAGCACGCGTAGCTTGCTCATATTCTGCCTGTGCGTTTTGGTTTGACGTTTTCTTTTGCTTTGGAATGTTCCATAGAGTATATTCTCGTGCTGCAGTGCCCTTCTGGCAGAAGCCGTTCAGTGCTACAATGTCCTTCAGACGAAGCAAGGTCAGGGGTACCCTGGTTTTCTGGCAAAGACTGCTCACCTTGTTCTAACCAGGATTGGTCAGCTTTTCTCAGCTGCTTGCTGAGTCTTTCCTCTCCAGCTAAGTAGAGATGGTTCCGGTGATCAGGGTGTTAGGGCAAGCGCACTGATTGAAACCGCCCACCCTGGCCAGGCACCACAGTAACCATTTGCATGAGTCGTTTTACGACAGGAGCTTCTGGCAAGGAACACGGAACTACTAAGCCTCCACCAACCGGAAGAGTTTGGGAGAGGTCCAAAGGAGACATCGCATGTCCGCCCACCTCCCAGAATCCTTCTCTCTGGCATCCATCTGGCCTGAAGAAGGCGTGCACCACCAGGAAGGACTCTGAGTCAGAATGATTGGCTACAGACAACCCGGAAACTAATCCCATCACCATAAAACCCGAGACCACAAGCCATGTGACAGAGCTGTTCTCCTGGGTTCCATTACCCTATGGCTCTCTACCCGGGTGCCCTTTCCCAAGAAAATCTCTTGCTTTGTCAGCACATGTGTCTCCTCTGACAATTCATTTCCGAGTGTTAGACAAGAGCCCAGGTTCGGGCCCTGGAAGGGGTCCCCATTCCTGCAACAAGGGTACTGATCTCTGCACTGGGATTTGTCTGAGGTTTGAGCCTTCTTTTCCCTCCAGAGCAATATCTTGGAAGTTTGCTGAATCTTGAGTTTTCTTTGAAATGGGAAGCCTCGTCCCTTGAGAATGCTCCCCCTGAAGGGCTGCAGATGGTTATTACATTGCCACGTTCTCTGCTTCACATTCTTATTTCTGAATCCAAACGATGAGACTCCTTCTCCTCGCATCCCAAAACACCCTGTCCACGCCCCACTCCCCCGACCCATGGTGCCCTCCATCTACAACTTAAAAAAAAAAGAAAATCGAAACCTGATACCCGAGTAAAATAAAGATATAAGTAAATGCAGTGCAGTGGATGGTCTGTTTCTTTGGTGTGATTTGCCTGATGTCCAGCCCAGGGTCTCTCACGTGGACCCTAGAGTGGGAGTGGGTCTCCAGCAGGAGAAAGCGCAGGGGTGGGGGTAGGAATCGACAGGAGCCCTCTGTGGGGGGTGGAGGCCAGGGGGCTGGGGTGCAGATGTGGTTCAGAGAAACGGGAAGGCGAGTGGAGGTCCACCTGCTCAAATTGTGGACTTGAGACTAGACCAGTTTTGAGAAAACCCTGTCTCAGTAGCCGAATATTCGGAGAGGCTGTGGTGGCACTGGATGGTTTGAGAAGGCAATCTCTGAAATCAAATCACGTCCCAATCACGATGTATACCAATGGAGCCCAGAGGATAAAGTGGAGGAATGAAAGGGGCATAGAAACCTCCCACAGGCTTCCTGATGTGAACGTTATTGCCTCTGGGACAAAAAGACCCAGATCTGGCATTTCTTAATATATTGTTATGGCTTTCTGAATATTGTAATATTATATTAACATTGTATTAGTATAGTGTAATATATATTAGTATATATATTAGTATAATATATATAATATAATATATATTAGTATAATATCATACTATAGTAATTATTAATATAAATTTAAATTTATATAATTTATTTTTTAAACTTTTACCTGAATTTTAAATTTTATATATAATATAAATTTTATTTTTAGTATGATTGAATTAATATTATTAATGATAATAAGTAAGATATATTTATTACTATAATATATATTATATAAATATATATTATATATGTTTTAATTATATGTTATATATTAAAATATAATTATATAGTAGATAGTATTATATTATATAATATATAAATTATATAAAATTATATATATTAGGTAGAATAACATATATTACTCTATAGAATGTATTATATATAAAATATAATATTTCATATAATGACATATATATCATGATATATTTTAGTAATGTATAAAAAATTATAGATAATGTGTTATATATAATATTTTGCAATATGTTATATTATATATAATAAGAATATATACCCTATATAATATATATTATAAATATACATTTTACATTATATCTAAAGCATATAATTTATATATTATATATTGATGTATTATACTATACATTAATATCAATATAATGTATGTAATAATATATACTCTATAACTCTATTATATAAACTTTTACTATATATTATTATGCTATGTATTATATCATTTTATATGTAATATTCTATTTATATATATTTATTATTATAGATTTTTAGCATATATTAAAACTTATTGCATTTTTAATTGCCTTAAAACTAAAACCAAGTAACAAGCAATTGATTTTCTTTAACAACATTAAATTTTATAACCTATAAGACATACAAATTTTATGGCTAATTTTTCTTTATGTGGTACAATATATGTACTTAGTAAACTGAAATATATTTAGTGTTTTTTTCATAAAAGGCAAAGGTAAGTAAACATAGACTTGTTCACAAGTCAATGTTTCAGTATTTTATCTAAAATTAATTTAACTCTTCAATGAATTCTCATCATGGAAACTAATTTAACAAAACTCAAATTGTTTAAATTCCCGAGAATCCAGAAAAACAAAATATAATTCTTTTAAAGACCTTACATAAAGGCTTTTCTACCATTTATCTCAGTTATTTATGACAATATATCACTATGGGTCAACTTTTGTGCTGACAAATTTTGCAACAGCTGTGACCTACTGACTAGCAGTAGAACTGGGTACAAGGAAAGTTGGTGCTGAGGCTAAATGTTGGTGTCTCGTGCCTCTAGTAATCAGACACAATTAAACAAGCTAAACTGACATCAGTACCAGACGGAGACTTAATATTGAACATTTCTCAGATTTTGTGAGTCTTAGAAATTTGTAAGCACATATTTTTCTTTAAGTCAATGGAATAGAGCTCATTTAGAAGTTAATCCCAGGAATATTTTCTAAAGATAAAGACACTCACTGAGACACACACACGAGCAGAGATCTGTTTCATCATTTTACATTTCATGAATCAGGCACTGCATTTAAGCTTGTCGGTTTATGAAAAAGAGAGAGAATAACAAATGTACACACTTGAGGTCAAAGGCTTCTTTTTCTTCCCTCCTTCCACCCCTCTCCCCCTGCTCAGTTTCAATCCTAAGTAAGCCAAGGCTGAAACGCAGGCAATGTGGCCTGTGTTTGTATTAATACTTCAGGGACATGGTGAGACTTAACATCAACTTTTCTCCTAAGAGTATCTTTATTCTCTAAGGGTGAGTCTTCTGGAAAACACAAACCTTCAGCCTTTTACTTGGCCAATCTAGTTTGACTTCTAAAGGAATTACTGTTCACCCTGGAGTAATTGATTCAGATTATAAAGCAGAAATTCAAATTAGGATGCCATCTCAGATTTTATGGCAATTCAAAAGGGGGGGATAAAATTGCTCAGTTACTCCTTTTACCTTACATTTCTATTAACTTCTATTTCTATTAACTCCTCTAATGATGTACGGATGGGCGGATTTGGCAGTACAGATCAAAAACAGTCCTCTTGGACATCATTAGTATCTGAATTTGCCCGACTGACTATAAATATCAAAATTAATGGTAAAAGATTTTCTGGTCTTCTCGACACTGAATCTGATATTACTATTATTTCCAAACATTTATGGCCCCAAATCCTGGCCTGTACAAAAAATTTCTTGCCACATTGCAAGGATTTCTCAAACCAAAGTACAAGAGGTTTATCAGAGTACTCAAATTTATCCATGTGAGGAACCAGAAGGCCAACCCCTTAATCTAATAGGAAGGGACTTACTTATGCAATGGCAAACTCAGATATACATTCCACATTTTTCCTAGGGGCCACTGCTCATTTAACAAACAATACAATTATTAAAATAACTTGGAAGAATGACGAGCATATTTGGACAGAGCAGTGGCCCTTCATGAAAGAGAAATTACAGGTGGCTAAGGGACTTATAGATACGCAACTAGAATTAAAGCATATTGAGGAATCTTGTTCTCCTTGGAACTCTCCAATTTTTGCTATAAAAAAGAAATCTAACAAATGGCATCTCCTAACAGACCTTAGAAAAGTTACTGCATCTATGAAACCTATGGGTGCATTACAACCAGGGATCCCATCACCTACCACTATTCCTCAAAATTGACATATTATTATTATTGATTTACAAGATTGCTTTTTTAATATACCTTTACACCCTTTAGACCGAGAGAGATTCGCTTTCTCTCTCCCTTATCCTAATCATATTGGACCTCATAAACGGTACCAATGGAATGTACTGCCACAAGGAATGATGAATTCTCCCACCATGTGTCAGTACTACGTAGCCAAAGCCCTTGAGTCTGTGAGAAAGCAATTTCCTAACTTTCTTGTTATTCACTATATGGATGATATATTGTTTTCAGCTCCATCTAGCTTAGAAACTCAACACATGTTTGATATAGCTCAACTATGCTTAAGAAACTCTGGATTAATCATTGCCCCTGAAAAAATTCAAACCTCTACACCTTACCATTACTTGGGGTTTGTTGTTAATAGACAATGTATTACTCCCCAACTAACTCAGATCCGTACCGATAAATTATCAACCGTAAATGATTTTCAAAAGCTCTTAGGTGATATAAATTGGATTAGACTTTCTTCAGGCATTGCTAATTATCAACTGAATAACCTATTTAATACTTTAAAAGGAGATCCTGATTTAAATAGCCCTCGTTCACTTTCTCAGGAGGCACGAGAGGAACTCTATTTGGTGCAAAATAAATTACAAAAACAATTTCCTACTCGCATCAAACTAGATTTACCTCTGGAATTGTTTATACTCCCCTCTCCTCATTCTCCCACAGGACTTCTTGCCCAACAAGAACACCCAGTAGACTGGATCTACACCCGTTTTAGGGGAATAAAGTCACTTACACCCTACCTTGATTTAATTGCTCTAATCATTATCAATGGAAGAAATAGGACTAAAACTCTAATTGGCTCTGATCCTCATAAAATTATAATACCTATCAATAAATCTCAATTTGAGAACACATTACAAACTTCTACCAATTTCCAAATAGCTTTTCTGGAATATTTTGGAGAAATTTCATTTCATTATCCTTCTGGTAAGCTGTGGAATTTCTTCAAAAATACTGAATTTATTATTTCTCGCATTATCAGCTCACAGCCTATACCACAGGTCGAGGTTTTTCTCTATAGATGGGACTAAAAACGGAATGATGCTAAAGCAGTACTTTGGCCACCTCATGCGAAGAGTTGACTCATTGGAAAAGACTCCGATGATGGGAGCGACTGGGGGCCGGAGGAGAAGGGGACGACAGAGGATGAGATGGCTGGATGGCATCGCTGACTCGATGGACGTGAGTCTGAGTGAACTCCGGGAGTTGGTGATGGACAGGGAGGCCTGGCATGCTGCGACTCATGGGGTCGCAAAGAGTCGGACACGACTGAGCGACTGAACTGAAAAACGCCAAAGCTTCATTCTGGTCTCTTACAGAATATAAAATCTTTTATACTGAATTTCATTCTGCTCAACAAAATGAATTATATGCTCTTATTCAAGTTATTTGCCTACATCCTTACCCCATTAATATAGTCTCTGACTCTATATATTGTTTTTGTATTAAAAAATATAGAAACCTCCACCATAAACTCCAATCAACCTATTATTCAGCAACTCTTTTTCGAACTAAATCTGTTGTTAGAAACCGCAATTCTCCCATTTATATTACACATATTCGAGCACATTCTTGTCTTCCTGGCCCCATGACTTATGGTAATGAGCAAGCTGATGAAATGGTTTCCTTTGCTACTCCAGAGGAACAGCATGCTCTGTTGCATAACAATGCTGGCTCCCTACACCAGCTATGGAAAATCCCATACCGCCAGGCTAAAGAAATTGTTAGTAATTGCTCTACTTGTAGACCTCTACATCTTCGACCCATCACACAAGGTTTTAATCCTCGTGGTTTGCAACCTAATGAACTACGGCAAATGGATGTAACTCATTGCCCTGGACTTTCTCCATGTTCTTTCTTGCATGTCTGTATCGACACTAATTCTTTTATTTGGGCCACACCTCTTTGCGGTGAGGCTACACAACACGTTATAACTCATTTATTAGCTTGTTTTGCTGGAATGGAAACTCCTGCTGCTGCTGCTGCTAAGTCCCTTCAGTCGTGTCCGAATCTGGGCGACTCTATAGACGGCAGCCCACCAGGCTCCGCCATCCCTGGGATTCTCCAGGCAAGAATACTGGAGTGGGTTGCCATTTCCTTCTCCAATGCATGAAAGTGAAAGTGAATATAACTCACTTATTAGCTGGTTTTGCTGGAACGGGAACTCCTAGTTCTCTAAAAACAGACAATGGTCCTGCCTATATTTCTAGACACTTTAAACAATTTTTACAATCTTTTTCTATTAAACATATTACAGGTGTTCCTTATAATCCACAGGCACAAGGCATAGTCGAACAAGCACATCACACGCTAAAGCTGCAAATACAAAAGTTAAAAAAGGGGGAATACACAGCAACACTACTATCTTCCTTATTTAAAGCAGACTTTACTAGATTCCAACAAAAGACATTTTCTAAACCTATAACTACTGTTAATACAGCTTTGTTTTAAATTTTTTAAACTTACCACAGGGAAATATGCAGAAAAGCATTTCAAGGAATTGAAGGACACTTCTCTTCCTCTGCCCATTTGGTACCAAGATGGGTTAACGAAAAAATGGAAATCGGGGAACTAATCTTACAGGGAAAAGGGTAGGCTTGTATTTCCCCAGTTGGATCCAAGGAACTCACATGGCTTCCTCTTCAGAAGACTCGACCCAAGGGGGCCCCCGGCCTTCAAAATGGAGACGGAACAACAAGGACCCCAGGAGAAAGAAATTCCAATACGGGCCATGGCGGGTCTAAAGATCACCAGGAAGCACCGTCTTCGGCGGCATCACCTTTATGATCTCCCCACTTGGGGACAAATAAAAACTCTTACTAATCGAGCTGAAAATTTGGCCTCTCAACAGGGAATGCCTTGGAGTCCTGAATAGATTGTCCTGGCAATGCTCAGTCTTTTGGCCTGTATCTCCCCTTGCTCGAGCTCTGACTAACCAAGTTTACATACCCAGATCAGATCAGTCGCTCAGTCCTGTCCGACTCTTTGCGACCCCATGAATCGCAGCACGCCAGGCCTCCCTGTCCATTAACAACTCCTGGAGTTCACTCAGACTCATGTCCATTGAGTCAGTGATGTCATCGAGCCATCTCATCCTCTGTTGTCCCCTTCTCCTTCTGCCCCCAATCCCTCCCAGCATCAGAGTCTTTTCCAATGAGTCAACTCTTTGCATGAGGTGGCCAAAGTACTGGAGTTTCAGTTTAGCATCATTCCTTCCAAAGAAATCCCAGGGCTGATCTCCTTCAGAATGGACTGGTTGGATCTCCTTGCAGGCCAAGGGACTCTCAAGAGTCTTCTCCAACACCACAGTTCAAAAGCATCAATTCTTCGGTGCTCAGCCTTCTTCACCGTCCAACTCTCACATCCATACATGACCACAGGAAAAACCATAGCCTTGACTAGACGGACCTTTGTTGGCAAAGTAATGTCTCTGCTTTTGAATATGCTATCTAGGTTGGTCATAACTTTCCTTCCACGGAGTAAGACGTCTTTTAATTTCACGGCTGCAGTCACCATCTGCAGTGATTTTGGAGCCCAGAAAAATAAAATCTGACACTGTTTCCACTGTTTCCCCATCTATTTCCCATGAAGTGGTGGGACCAGATGCCATGATCTTAGTTTTGTGAATGTTGAGCTTTAATCCAATTTTTTCACTCTCCACTTTCACTTTCATCAAGAGGCTTTTGAGTTCCTCTTCACTTCCTGCCATAAGGGTGGTGTCATCTGCATATCTGAGGCTATTGATATTTGTCCCGGCAATCTTGATTCCAGCTTGTGTTTCTTCCACTTCAGCGTTTCTCATGGTGTACTCTGCATAGAAGTTAAATGAACAGGGTGACAATATATAGCCTTGACGAACTCTTTTTCCTATTTGGAACCAGTCTGTTGTTCCATGTCCAGTTCTAACTGTTTCTTCCTGACCTGCATACAGATTTCTCAAGAGGCAGATCAGGTGGTCTGGTATTCCCATCTCTTTCAGAATTTTCCACAGTTTATTGTGAGCCACACAGTCAAAGGCTTTGGCATAGTCAATAAAGCAGAAATCGATGTTTTTCTGGAACTCTCTTGCTTTTTCCATGATCCAGGGGATGTTGGCAATTTGATCTCTGGTTCCTCGGCCTTTCCTAAAACCAGCTTGAACATCAGGAAGTTCATGGTTTACATACTGCTGAAGCCTGGCTTGGAGAATTTTGAGCATTCCTTTACTAGCGTGTGAGATGAGTGCAATTGTGTGGTAGTTTGACCATTCTTTGGCATTGCCTTTCTTTGGGATTGGAATGAAAACTGACCTCTTTCAGTCCTGTGGCCACTGCTGAGTTTTCCAAATTTGCTGGCATATTGAGTGCAGCACTTTCACAGCATCATCTTTCAGGATTTGGAATAGCTCAACTGGAATTCCATCACCTCCACTAGCTTTGTTCGTAGTGATGCTTTCTAAGGCCCACTTGACTTCACATTCCAGGATGACTGGCTCTAGGGCAGTGATCACACCATCATGATTATCTGGGTCGTGAAGATCTTTTTTGTACAGTTTTTCTGTGTATTCTTGCCATCTCTTCTTAATAACTTCTACTTCTGTTAGATCCATACCATTTCTGTCCTTTATCGAGCTCATCTTTGCATGAAATATTCCTTTGGTATCTCTGATTTTCTTGAAGAGATCCCTAGTCTTTCCCATTGTGTTGTTTTCCTCTATTTCTTTGCATTGATCGCTGAAGAAGGCTTTCTTATCTCTTCTTGCTATTCTTTGGAACTCTACATTTATATGTTTATGTCTTTCCTTTTCTGCTTTGCTTTTCTCTTCTCTTCTTTTCACAGCTATTTGTAAGGCCTCCCCAGACAGCCATTTTGCTTTTTTGCATTTCTTTTCCATGGGGATGGTCTTGATCTCTGTCTCCTGTACAATGCCACGAACCTCAGTCCATAGTTCACCAGGCACTCTATCTATCAGATCTATGCCCTTAAATCTATTTCTCACTTCCACTATATATTCATAAGGGATTTGATTTAGGTCATACCTCAACGGTCTAGTGGTTTTCCCTACTTTCTTCAATTTCAGTCTGAATTTGGCAATAAGGAATTCATGGTCTGAGCCACAGTCAGCTCCTGGTCTTCGTTCCAGCTCCTTCTCCATCGTTGGCTGCAAAGAATATAATCAATCTGATTTCGGTGTTGACCATCTGGTGATGTCCATGTATAGAGTCTTCTCTTGTGTTGTTGGAAGAGGGTGTTTGTTATGACCAGTGCATTTTCTTGGCAAAACTCTATTAGTCTTTGCCCTGCTTCATTCTGAATTCCAAGGCCAAATTTGCCTGTTACTCCAGGTGTTTCTTGACTTCCTACTTTTGCATTCCAGTCCCGTATAATGAGAAGGACATCTTTTTTGGATGTTAGTTCTAAAAGGTATTGTAGGTCTTCATAGAACCGTTCAACTTCAGCTTCTTTAGCATTACTGGTTGGGGCATAGACTGGGATTACTGTGATATTGAATGGTTTGCCTTGGAAACGAACAGAGATCATTCTGTCGTTTTTGAGATTGCATCCGAGTACTGCATTTCGGACTGTTTTGTTGACCCTGAAGGCCCCTCCATTTCTTCTGAGGGATTCCTGCCCACAGTAGTAGATATAATGCTCATCTGAGTTAAATTCACCCATTCCAGTCCATTTGAGTTCACTGATTCCTAGAATGTCGACATTCACGCTTGCCATCTCTTATTTGACCACTTCCAGTTTGCCTTGATTCATGGACCTGACATTCCAGGTTCTTATGCAATATTGCTCTTTACAACATCGGACCTTGCTTCTATCACCAGTCACATCCACAGCTGGGTATTCTTTTTGCTTTGGCTCCATCCCTTCCTTCTTTTTGGAGTTATTTCTCCACTGATCTCCAGTAGCATGTTGGGCACCTACTGACCTGAGGAGTTTCTCTTTCAGTATCCTATCATTTTGCCTTTTCATACTGTTCATGGGGTTCTCAAGGCAAGAATACTGAAGTGGTTTGCCATGCCCTTCTCCAGTGGACCACATTCTGTCACATCTCTCCACCATGATCTGCCCGTCTTGGGTTGCCCCACGGGCATGGCTTAGTTTCATTGAGTTAGACAAGGCTGTGGTCCTAGTGTGATTAGATTGACTAGTTTTCGGTGAGCATGGGTTCAGTGTGTCTGCCCTCTGATGCCCTCTTGCAACACCTACCGTCTTACTTGGGTTTCTCTTACCTTGGGCGTGGAGTATCTCTTCACGGCTGATCCAGCAAAGCGCAGCCATTGCTCCTTACCTTGGACGAGGGGTATCTCTCACCGCCGCCCTTCCTGACCTTCAATGTGGGATAGCTCCTCTAGGCCCTCCCCCCTCTATTGCAGGTCATAGAATGGACAGAGAAAAGACCGATCTTATCAACCAATGACTCCACCCATATGCCCCCTCCCTAGAACCTGAAAGGGCTCTCACACCCTGGGGAGTAGGGAAAACTAATTAACATCTCTTTAGGCTCTGAAGTCCTTCCCTTGTGCGTGGGCCCAGCAGAATTGTGCATAAACATTAGCCGACAAACTTGGGCTTTCGCCCTGCCTCCCAAAAAGAATTTTCGGACACTGCTTGGGTTATTTACTGCCCTTTCTTTGTCTATGAACCACGTTTATACTACTGAGACTTTAGGGAAAGTGTTAGGGAAAGAGTTAGGTAAAGAACAAAGAACGTTATGCAAAGGGTTTACTTATAAGAACTTTACATATACTCCTGTTCGTTGGGACTAATGTCAAGCCAAATCAGTAAAATTAATGTTTGTGGCTTATCACATAATTCTTGATTGGGGACCCCGTGGTATGTGGTTCTCTAACTGCTCAGGAGAGGTTAATAGCACGGTGTGTGATTATGTTATACAAGTGACATGGAAGGTCACCGACACTACGATGGAACATTACCTTGGCAAAGGACTTCTTGGGTGGCTTGACGGTGGATTAGCCCCACTTCGTCCTAGGATAGTCCTCGATAAACAGAGTGGGCCTGAACAATGACACATTTGGAAACTTGCTGTGAGCACAGAAGAAATTGGAACTTGGACCCGACATTTCACAGGGACCAGTCGTGGTCATAGTAACTATTTCTTTCGCTATAATCAGTCATATTTATACAGGCCTGTGTCCCACTTCCTTTTGTTATAGCCATAGGAAATTTACAATTTAATAAGACTTCATATTCTGTAACTTGTATTAATTGCAAACTATATACTTGTCTTAACTCCTCTATCTCTTTAAGACATGATTCCCTTTTGATTCTTCCATCTCGACGTAGTTTGTGGTTACCAGTAAATCTCCAACGACCCTGGGAAGAAGGGCCCATGGCTGGACTTGTTTCCAGATTACTTCAATTTTGTGTTACTCCTGTTCATTTTAATCATAGTGCCTACAACTGGGAACAAATCAAATTTCATTTTACAAACATAATAAAATAGGGAGAATTGTCAGGAAGCATTTAAAAGGAGGCTTCCTGTGTGCTGTTTTGGGTCTGTCATGAATTCTCTGCCCCTTATTAATTCCTGAATATTCAGGAATTAAATGGAGTAGCAAACTACTCCCGGGGGCTTAAGAATGCATGCATTTCCGTCGTTAGTTTTTCCATACGGTGATAAGTAACTATTACGACCCTCTTCCTTTTTATGAACCATACAGTAAAAGTGATTATTTACAACCCTCTCTCTTTCATATGGATGACTTCATGTTTCCTTGAGAACTTGTAAGTTTTGATTTTATCTCTGCTGAAAATAGCTATCTTGTAAGACAGTATAAATACCCACACAATGTTGAATAAAACACCTTTGCTCCACCAAAGCTTTGGTCCCCATGTCTTTCTTTCTCTCTCTCTCAGGCTAATTCTGTGGAGCGCAGAGACCCGTCGTGCTCACTCTCCTTTCTGGGCTTCTAAGACCCTCTCAAGAAGGCGCCCTGTCCCTTCACCCGCCTCGAGAGGGCGCCAGGTGCCTTCGTGAGCGACACAAGCCCTGTGTCAAAGGACTTTATTGGTTTTCTGCATAAACCAAGGAATATCAGCCTCTTTCTCTTTCTCTCTTTTACTTTCTTATCATCAACTCCGGACCACCAGGTTCTGGTTCATTAAAGGACCTTAACATATTACTCATTTGATAATACTGCCCATGTAATTTAACCTACCAAATGAACCTAATTAGCTTAATATCTCTCTTTGTCCTGTTTCAGGGGCCCTTTGAAGCATCCCAGAGTTAGCTAGGGGTCAAGAAGACTTCATTAGAATTTCATTTAGGAAGTTTTGTTGAAAATATCAAAAGGGGTTAAAACACTAAATCAGATAGAGTCATAGATCAGTGTGAAACAATGGTTATTCACTTTGCCAACTGTGGTGGATGGTCACTTAGCTTGCTGATATGTTACAATGAGCATATACTGAGGCTCAGGGTCTAGTGGAAGTCGACTCTGCCATCTTGGCCTTAGTTGGTTCTATCAGGCGAGTGTATGCTCCTCGGTTCTGTCTCGTCACAACAAAGATTTGGAGTGATGGACATTAAAGCCCCCTTGGCGTGTCACAGCTCTCGGGTCTCGGAGACACCGTGTTATAGCTCTCAGGTCTCGAACGGACCGTGTTATAGCTCTTACACAAATCAGTGTTACAGCTCAGTATTACAGCTCCATTTTATTTAGAAGATAGCAGGAAAATCCATCTTTGAGGCGTGAAGGCACGTTGATCCAAAGACACGAAGAGATGAGCACCCCAGCATGTGGGAGAGAGCGAGCGAGCTAGCTTTGGCTCCTCTTTTTATATGTTTTTTTCCTGGGCCTGTCCTATGTCAATTGGGCCAGTCAGGAGTGGTGTTTGTTTTACCTGAGGTCCTCACTCCGGTCCTCAGACCTTCTTTTGTTCTATTTTCGTGGGCTTTTCTGTTCCTCATCTTTTAGACACCGCCATTCTGGACTCCTTTTCCCTATTCTAACTACCTAACATTACCCCCTCAAGAGATGGAAGGCCCAGTTCTTTGGGAATAGGGGTGTCGAGATCTTTCTGGCTACTTCCTGCTGAACTGGGACGGCGAGGGGTATTGGGCCTCCCCCTCTTGCTAGTCTCAAGCCTCAGAGTCCTTACAGCAGTGTCCATCTCAGGGTGAGTGATATTTTCCGTGGTCGGCTGTAGTTTTACACCTTTGTTGAACTGGCACTGCATGTTGTAGCTGGTTGACTTGGGAAGAGAAAAAACAGGTTAGACAATTGACAGTACATGGAACAATCATAAGCATCATCAATATGGCATAACATGGACGAGTAGGGGCATCAGTCAGTTTTAAATTCACATGGCCAGGATGGCTCAAGTCCCTCCTTGTTTAGGGATCAGAAGATCTATCTCCTGTCTGTTTTGGAGTACAGTCTCTACCAAGCTGTGTTGGCTCTTTAGAGCTATCCTGAGAAATCTTATCCCCAGAAACCAGATTTTGGGGGTGTTCATTAGAATGGCACTCATTGGTAGTCCTGAATAGGTATCTGAGATCTCCCAGGGGCTCACAGGTGTATTGAGTGCCCTCTTCTGTTTTTTTCCATGGCGTGACTCAGGTTCTTGATGTCTCATCACAGAAAGAATCCAGTGATAGACAAAGTGATAGGTAAGAAGTAGATTTATTCATAGAGAAACACTCCCCACAGACAGAGTGTGAGCCATTACAGAGGGTGAGCACAACGGCCTGGAAATGTGGTGTGGTAGTTTCTATGGGCTGGATCATTTCATAGACTACTAAGTGGGAGGATTATTCCAAAAGTTTTGAGGAAGGGGAGGGGATTTCCACCTCGGAACTGTCACGGCACCTTGAGTGTGCCATTTAGCTTGCTGATGTGTTACAATGAGTTATACCAAGGATCAAGGTCTAGTCAAGTTGACTTGTCGGCCATCTTGGACTCGTTTGATTTTAATTCATTTATGTTGTGCCCTCGGGATATGTCAAAGGTTGTGCCCTGCCCTTTCCCCTCCTGTTTCAAAGGAGCCTCAGAATATTCACCTGGGGCCTTACCCAGATGCTGGCCAAGGTGTCTCCATGTCCCTGATTCTTTCTCCTTCCTCCAAATAATTCTTTGGAGCAGAAACATTCAGGCTGACATAGGCTGGAGAAACTTCTTTAAGGTGAAGGTGGCCTCCCCAGCTTCTAGGGTGGTCCTTCTTCACCCTCCACTTCTGACTCAGAGCCCCCACTGCCTGGATGCAGTACCTGGTAGGACTGGAGCTCAGCCTTCTTGACAAGAGTCCCAGGCCACCTGGCCTTTGAAGGAATCTTCCAACCCTCTGCCTTCTCAAAAGAGCCTGGCGTGGAGGAATGACCTCGGAGAGTCTGAGCAAGCAAGGGGACCCCCGTGGGGCTGCCCCTAAATCAACCCCATACCGACCAGCCAATTTGTTGCCAAAATCTGGCCTCTGTACAGTGGTGCAGGATGAAACCTTTAAGGAAGTGTTGGGTGAAGTAGAAAGAAATTAGCTTTACTGTTTGGCCAGGCAAAGAGGGCCACAGCAGGCAATGCCTTAAGACTGTGTGTCCCAGCCTGGTGGTGGTAGTGAGGAGTCTCACACTGTTTACCGACCCATGGTCGGTGGTGAGGTAATGAAAAGGCAGCGTCATCAACCTTCTGCTTCCAAGTGGTCTGGGGTTGACTTGCTTGTGGGCAACATACAGTTAACTTCCTCCACTTGGTAGGGGTTTGAGTATCTGCTAAACAGTTCCCATATAAGGCACAGAACAATATCTATAGATCTTGAGGAAGAACTAAATAAAGGTCCTTGACTTTGTCTAATGGCTGAAGTATTATTATTTTGGCTTGTTTGACTGTTTTCCTTTGCTTTCTGCATTTTTTTCACTTCTGTGATTAAATTTATTCTTTTAAAAAAATTTTTACTTTTTATTTTCTGGCCGCGTTGCAAGCAAGTAGGATTCTCGTTCCCCAACCAAGATCAAACCTGCGTTCCCTGCAGTGGAAGTTCAGAGTCTTCACCCACTGGACCCCCAAGGAAGTCCCCAAGTTTATTCTTTGACGAAAGATTTTCTACAGACAGAAGGCAGGCGGAAGACTCGGCTGGGGCTTTATTCTGGGAAAGCCTCCTAGGGTCCGGCCCGGTCACCATCTGGCCCTTCCCCTACTCTGCGCCTGGTTGAAGTCTCGGTCAGCACAGAACCAGGCAGAAGACGACATGACAGTTTGGTAATCCTTTATCTCCATGGTCAAGTCTATTCATTGCCAGGCACAGTTGGTGTCTTGCTTAAAACAGCAAAAGTTCGATTTCTAAATGTTTGCCAGTGTTGGAGGAAATCACAGTTTAGTGGCCACCACAGGAAGCCAAGCTGGTAATCTGTGTCTCCTGAAACCTGTTATCATGTTAGGGATGTCTCCCCAGTTTTAAATCAGTCCTCTCTCTTAGACAGAGGAGTCAGTATTTATAATTAATAAGGATATCCAAATCTCTACTGTTAACTTCCTTCAACGATGCGGCTTCTTTAACAATAATAAACGACGTTGTCTTCTAAGATTTTGCAAAGATAGCATAGATTCTGAAAAAATATATAAAAAGAAATTAAACCGTAATGGCTTCTGCTATTTGGCGACCAAACATCTGTTTAGAGATATATATGATATTGTTTTATGAACGATTCATGTTTAACGAGTTGCTATCTTATGTAGTACAAATATCAGCATCCCTTGGACTGGGCAACCCAACAGTTCAAGGGTTTCAGGGCTTGTTCTGTTCCATATATCATTAATTTATCTATGAGAAACCCACAGAAAATATACATTATGCATACAAACATAGTATATATATCTACTATATATTGTATTATGCATTATATATTATATAATATGATATATATCATGTATGTTATATACGTGTGTGTGCGCACACTCAGTCGTGTTCAACTGTGACCCCATAGACTATATAGCCGGTTAGGTTCCTCTGTCCATGGAATTTTCCAGGCAAGAATACTGGAGTGGGTTGTCATTTCCTATGTCAGGGGATCTTTGTGACCCAGAGATTGAACCGGCATCTCTTGCATCTCCTGTGTTGGCAGGCAGATTCTTTACTACTGTGTCACCTGGGAAGCCCCATATATATATTATGTATATATATTTTTAGTATACGTATTATTATAATATATACCAGACACTGGTATGTATCTGGTACATGTACATTGCTTTGACTTTCATTTTCTTTTCCATTAAGAGTTTTGTTCTTTTCCTACCTTAAAAATCTTTTTTTCTAGGGGTATAGGTGATTTACAGTGTTGTGTTAGTTTCAGTTATACAGCAAAGTGAGTCATACATATATCCACTCTTTTCCAGATTCTTTTTCCATATAAGTCATTACAGAGTACTGAGTAGAGTTCCCTGTGCTATACAGAAGGTCGTTATTCCTCATCTATTTTATATATAGTCGTGTGTACATGTCAACCTCAGTCTTCCAGTATATCCCTCCCCTCCTTACCCCAGGTAACCATCAGATTGCTTTCTACATCTATAATTTTATTTGTTTTGTAGATAAGTTCATTTGTATCCCTTTTTCATTTCTCAGTTGGTGTGCTTTAGATGCTTTTGGTTAGATAAAAGAGTAAACATAATCTATAAGTGGGAGAAAACAGTGGCAAATACTATATGATATCACTTACATGAGGAATCTAACAAAATACCACAAACTATTATATGTAACAAAAAAGGGAATGTCCATCTCTGGGCTTCAAATGTGCTTCCGCTGAGCTTGTGTGAGGCTGAGATGTGTGAGCAAGTGAAGACCGCTGGGACACCACAGCGGAGGCTGAAGAGGAGCCAGAGCCAAGAGAAGGGAGGGGAGCGCGGCAGAAGAATCTAGAACACGAGGGCACAGGATGAGTAAGAATGAGGAAGACTGTGGTAGGCAGAGCCCAGAAGGAGCTAGAAAAGCCGGGAAGCGGGGACGAGTTTAGGGGGCAGGGAAAGAAGAGCGGGTTTCTGCCCTCGGGGAAGGAAATGGAAAGCGGGTGTGAGGGCGGGGCTGCTTGTGCACTTTCAGTTCTTGAGGCAAAAAGAAGCCTCAGTCACATCTCCCGCTGTTGGAACTGCCAGCCTCCAGGCCCCCCTTGGGAAGCACAGAGCTTGTTGGGGTCCACACCGTCCACACTTCCCTTCCCAGAACGGTCCTTACACTTTGAGGGCTCCTCGGTGGCGTGGAGCTTCTCCTTCCCTCTGTTCTCACCCAATTCTCTCCCTTGCCCGGGCCCCAGTGCACCCCTGACTCCTCTCAAGGCCCCATGGCTCCTCGCCCTCCCAACAGGTCGGGATCAGCCCGCCCCAAACTCCCAAGTTGGCACCCACAGGGCAGAAAACCATTAAAGGTTCATCTGGCAGACACCCTCTGTTGACCAGATCCCCAGATAGAGTGGGCAACTTCCTGGCCAGCCAGGTGCCCTTCCCCAGCAGACTGGGGGACCCTGCTGGGTAAGAGCATCCAGTCCAGGACATCACGGAAAATTTTTTTACCTTCTGTGTGAGAAATTTAGCCCGCACCCACTCTCGGACTTCCAAGACCTTGTCTGCGATCACCGAAAGAAGTGACAACATGGCGCAAGCTCGAGTTGTGGGTGTTCCTCTCAGAACACACCCTGAATTTACGTCCTCTGGGAGACGTCGTGGGAGGTGCCCGCTTCACAGAGGAAGCCCAGGGGGCGGGGTTTTCAGAGAAGAGCTCCATGCCAATCAGTCAAGGCCTTGGTGCGGGAGATCTCTGGGTTGAGTGTATGTGTGTGTGTGTGTGTGAATATGTATCCATATATGTCTATTTGTGTGTATGTATGTAGCTATGTGCCTACATACGTGTGTGTACACGGGTGTGTGTGTATGTCTGTGTATTGTGTGTTTATATCTATTTGTGTGTGTGTGTATGTTTCTATGTGTTTTGCATCTGTTTGTGAAGGGAGTTAGCGACACGCTGGCACAAATCTCCTGGCACAAAGGAGTCCCAGGGAAGAGGAGTGGGTGGAGAAAGGGTCCAGGTAACCAGGTGGAGAAGGAAGATTGGAATCCTTTGGGGCTAGAAAGGCAGACTTTGCGCAGGAGTTGGGGGATGTCAGGACCCTGGAGGAGACAGAAGTCTTGAGCTGAGGGTGCAGGCGATTCAAAAACTGAAGGGCATGAGCAGTGGGGATGGGGGCCAGAATACGGTTCCTGGACTCCAGCCCTGGGGAACTGAGGGAACGGCTTGGGGTAGGGCCT
Organism: Bos indicus x Bos taurus; assembly: GCF_003369695.1. Classification (NCBI taxonomy): domain Eukaryota; kingdom Metazoa; phylum Chordata; class Mammalia; order Artiodactyla; family Bovidae; genus Bos; species Bos indicus x Bos taurus. The sequence goes on along the minus strand of NC_040093.1, from coordinate 15,172,149 downwards.
AGAATGTAGGACAAGAGGGCAGGGTTTCCAGGTTCCAGCTGGAACCAGGCTGAGAAGGGCAGGGTTGCTCTCAGAGGGGGTCTGGTTGGGGCCTCCAGCTTCTGGGGGAAGCCCTGCAGGAAAATGAATGTCCACGTGGGGGCGCCAAACGTCCTTCCATGGAGTTTGAGAGATGGTGAAATGAGTTTGAGAGTAGGTGAAATGGAGTTTGAGAGTAGGTGAAACTGAGGCCACATGGAGGCTGAAAAGGATCCAGGACCCAGGGAGCGGAGGGTATAGTGGGCAGAAGAATCTAGAATACAAGAAGTGGGAAGGGGAGAAAATGGAGGATGGGGCAGGCCTAGGAGTGTGCAGAGCCCAGAATGATCTAGAAGAGCGGGGGAAGGGGGACGAGTTTAGGGGGCAGGGAAAGAAGAGAAAGTTGCTGTCCTGGGGGATGGGAGGGGAAAGTCGGGGTGAGGAATGACTCTGCAGAGATGAGATTACTTGTGTAGTTTCTGTTTTTCAGGCAAAAAGAGGCCTCAGGCGCATCCTGCCCTTTGGAACCGCCAGCCTCCCTTGGGAAGCTCAGAGCTTGTTGGAGTCCACACCATCCACATGCTTCTCTTGTGGGGACGGTCCTTCCACTGGGAGGGTTCCTCTGTGGTGCAGAGCTCCTCCTTCCCTCTGTTCTGACCCTATTCTATCCCTTGAAGACTGGCTCCCGGGCCCTGTGCCCCCAACCCTCCTCTCAAGGCCGCCCTGGCGCCTCTGGGCCCTCTGCTCATATGGGGAGCCTGCCTCCCAAGCTCCCAAGTCGACACTGTTCAGGCAGTCTGAGCGCGGGTTGGAAAAGAATTTCCAGACACAGGGCATTTCAGAAGGGAGTGAGTTTATTAAAAACAAAGAGCAGAGAGAGAGAGTGGGCACCGCGAGCGCAGCTGGCTGACAACTGCTGACAGACCAGGGAGAGTTGACAGCGTGCATGAGTTAATAACCACCTTTTATAGCCTTAAAACAAAGAAAATTCGTGCTGAAAGGTTGGCATTAGGTGAGTGGTTGGGACGCTATAGGGTGTTTAATGGAGTGGGCATCTGCCTAATTGGGAGTCAGGCAGCTTTTTAGTTAGTATTAGGGGGTTTTTCGGAGAAGGCAATGGCACCGCACTCCAGTACTCTTGCCTGGAAAATCCCATGGACAGAGGAGCCTGGTGGGCTGCAGCCCATGGGGTCACTAAGAGTCGGACACGACTGAGCGACTTCCCTTTCACTTTTCACTTTCATGCATTGGAGAAGGAAATGGCAACCCACTCGAGTGTTCTTGCCCGGAGGATCCCAGGGACGGGGGAGCCTGGTGGGCTGCCGTCCATTGGGTCGCACAGAGTCAAACACGACTGAAGTGACTTAGCAGCAGCAGCAGCAGGGGGTTTTTGGCAACAGTTATAAAGTGGGACAGTCAGCTTTCGAGGTGACTTTGGTTCTGGGCTCTGCTTCTGTGGCCTTGGTGCAAGACCTCACACCTGTGCCCTGGGGCAGGATTCAGTGTTCTCCCCTCTTATTAATGGGCCAAATCTTTGGCCCCTTTATACCCTGCTCATGTCTAACTACCTGCCTATCCTCTCTTGCGACGTGGGGACCCGAGTCATTGGGGAAAGGGGCAGAAACTGCTCTGGCTTCTTCCTGCTGGACAGGAGGGTTGTGGGGTCCTGGTCCCAATGCCCACACTGTCAGGGTGCATTTTTGGAGGGAGATGAGAGTCTGTGGAATGAGAAAGCTGCTTGTTCTAGCGTAGTCCGCGTGTCAACCAGCTGGTATCCTTGTTGCATCAGCATCTGGAGATTTTATTTGTATTCTAGAAGAAATAAACTTAACAAGAAGGTTAGAGATACACGGCCTGAAGATTAATAGAAGTAGAAAACCTGCCGAGGGGCCTAAAAGAGAGGCTAGTCAGGAGAACCAAGGCCAGACATTGGTCTGTGATGTTGGGGCTTCTCTAGGTAAGAGAATATGCAAGAATTGGGGTTCATGAAATCTTTACTTGAAAACATCTAACTGTCTGAAGACCTGTCCTGCCAGTTTTTCTTAGAGCACAAAACGCCTCATTCATGATTTCTACCCTGAATTCCTTTCTGTGGGTGTAGAAGGTCAGCAGCTGTAGTGGCTCCTGATTTCATCTTTGTAGAGGCAGATGGCAAGTGCCAGCTTCCAGCCTCAGACTCCCTTCATGGCCATAGATTTGAGCACGGTTTTGGGGCCATATTGTGATCATTTTGTCCCATGATGTTAGGAATGTTTGTCTAGTAAAGGTATATTAGGAATGCTCATTCCCAGGTCTAGCGAAGATGTTTTGATTGTCCACTCAATGTGCTGTTACTGGATTAGGCTACGAAAGTAGCAAAAGTCCTGGATCATATCTGCCTTACTAGTAGTCTCTTATAGTGCATGAAAATATTCCTTCTTTTGGCTTCTTCTCATACTTAGAGTTACATTATTATAATCATTGATCTCATATCAAAAGATAGATCATCCTTTTATTAGAGACTCAGTCACACAATTGGTAATGGAAAAGACAACAATTCTGTAAGATAGGCAATATAGAAGCAATATAGCTAGCAGTAATAGTAACGTCACAAGGAAGAATTTAAGAGCTTCTATTAGGGGTAGCCCAGTATTTACCTTGTCGTCTGACTTAGTTTGTTGAATGACCATAAGCTGGTGTTAATCCTCTGGTTGTAGATCATGGAGCATCTGCTCTTTATCCAAAGGTTGATTATGAAGTTAGTCTTCAGAAACAAACTTAGAATGTCCTCTTATTAACTTAATTAAATTTTATAACAACAAATAATTATTTCAGAAGTGAATCTTAATAAACACTAACCTTAATTAACAAAACTAGGATTTAATATTCAGTGAGACAAATTTTTTTCTACCATTACCCTAATTTTTATTAAACATGTCCAAGGTAAGGAGCAATGGCTGCGCTTTGCTGGAGCAGCTGTGAAGAGATACCCCATGCCCAAGGTAAGAGAAACCCAAGTAAGACGGTAGGTGTTGCAAGAAGGCATCAGAGGGCAAACACACTGAAACCATACTCACAGAAAACTAGTCAATCTAATCACACTAGGACCACAGCCTTGGCTAACTCAATGAAACTAAGCCATGCCCGTGGGGCAACCCAAGATGGGCAGGTCATGGTGGAGAGATCTGACAGAATGTGGTCCACTGGAGAAGGGAATGGCAAACCACTTCAGTATTCTTGCCTTGAGAACCCCATGAACAGTACGAAAAGGCAAAATGATAGGATACTGAAAGAGAAACTCCTCAGGTCAGTAGGTGCCCAATATGTTACTGGAGATCAGTGAAGAAATAACTCCAAAAAGAAGGAAGGGATGGAGCCAAAGCATAAAGAATACCCAGCTGTGGATGTGACTGGTGATAGAAGCAAGGTCCGATGTTGTAAAGAGCAATATTGCATAGGAACCTGGAATGTCAGGTCCATGAATCAAGGCAAATTGGAAGTGGTCAAATAAGAGATGGCAAGAGTGAATGTCGACATTCTAGGAATCAGTGAACTCAAATGGTCTGGAACGGGTGAATTTAACTCAGATGACCATTATATCTACTACTGTGGGCAGGAATCCCTCAGAAGAAATGGAGTGGCCATCATGGTCAACAAAAGAGTCTGAAATGCAGTACTTGGATGCAATCTCAAAAAGACAGAATGATCTCTGTTCGTTTCCAAGGCAAACCATTCAATATCACAGTAATCCAAGTCTATGCCCCAACCAGTAACACAGAAGAAGCTGAAGTTGAACGGTTCTATGAAGACCTACAAGACCTTTTAGAACTAACACCCAAAAAAGATGTCCTTTTCATTATAGGGGACTGGAATGCAAAAGTAGGAAGTCAGGAAACACCTGAAGTAACAGGCAAATTTGGCCTTGGAATACGGAATGAAGCAGGGCAAAAACCGATAGAGTTTTGCCAAGAAAATGCACTGGTTATAACAAACACCCTCTTCCAACAACACAAGAGAAGACTCTACACATGGACATCACCAGACGGTCAACACCGAAATCAGATTGATTATATTCTTTGCAGCCAAAGATGGAGAAGCTCTATACAGTCAGCAAAAACAAGACCAGGAGCTGACTGTGGCTCAGACTATGAATTCCTTATTGCCAAATTCAGACTTAAATTGAAGAAAGTAGGGAAAACCACTACATTCAGTTATGACCTAAATCAAATCCCTTATGATTATACAGTGGAAGTGAGAAATAGATTTAAGGGCCTAGATCTGATAGATAGAGTACCTGATGAGCTATGGAATGAGGTTCGTGACATTGTACAGGAGACAGGGATCAAGATCATCCCCATGGAAAACAAATGCAAAAAAGCAAAATGGCTGTCTGGGGAGGCCTTAAAATAGCTGTGAAAAGAAGAGACGCGAAAAGCAAAGGAGAAAAGGAAAGATATAAATATCTGAATGCAGAGTTTCAAAGAATAGCAAGAAGAGATAAGAAAGCCTTCCTCAGCGATCAATGCAAAGAAATAGAGGAAAACAATAGAATGGGAAAGACTAGGGATCTCTTCAAGAAAATCAGAGATACCAAAGGAACATGTCATGCAAAGATGGGCTCAATAAAGGACAGAAATGGTATGGACCTAACAGAAGCAGAAGATGTTAAGAAGAGGTGGCAAGAATACACAGAAGAACTGTACAAAAAAGATCTTCACGACCCAGATAATCACGATGGTGTGATCACTGCCCTAGAGCCAGACATCCTGGAATGTGAAGTCAAGTGGGCCTTAGAAAGCATCACTACGAACAAAGCTAGTGGAGGTGATGGAATTCCACTTGAGCTATTCCAAATCCTGAAAGATGATGCTGTAAAAGTGCTGCACTCAATATGCCAGAAAATTTGGAAAACTCAAGTGGCCACAGGACTGGAAGAGGTCAGTTTTCATTCTAATCCCAAAGAAAGGCAATGCCAAAGAGTGCTCAAACTACCGCACAATTGCACTCATCTCACATGCTAGTAAAGAAATGCTCAAAATTCTCCAAGCCAGGCTTCAGCAATATATGAACCGTGAACTTCCTGATGTTCAAGCTGGTTTTAGAAAAGGCCGAGGAACCAGAGATCAAATTGCCAACATCCACTGGATCATGGAAAAAGCTAGAGAGTTCCAGAAAAGCATCTATTTCTGCTTTATTGACTATGCCAAAGTGCGGGGAGCGAGCTCCGCCCCTGGCAAAGGTCATGAGGAAGGAGGCTTGGCATATGCAAAGGCGGGATCAAGCCTCAGGAGTCTCCCTGGAAATTCTTGAGCAATCTACCCCCAAAACCAGAGTCTGCCTACTTTCTGCTTTGTGCTTTCACCTGTCCCCCACTACCTCTCTCTGAAAAAAGAGTTAGCTTACAGCTCCAGTTAATAATTCCTGGGTGTGACAGTGTTTCAACCTACAAACTCCCTTGGAAGTCCTCTAGCCTGCCTGAATAGGTTTTTCCGGCCACATGTGATTGCTCAGAGCCTCCAAACTGTGAGAGGCATGAGATGTTCTAAACTGTCTAAATACAGATTCCTTTGAGCAGTCAAAAGATTGATTAGAAATTGTATTGGTGAAGGGATTTTCACTTGTTGGGCCAATATTTGCTGCTAAGTCTCCATATCCCTTACCTGCTGTGTCCCTGGCAGTGTATTGATTAATATAATTGGTGTAAATAGTAGCTTTAATGTTTGTAACCTGGGACCCTTGAGTTAATTCTTTTTCTTGTTATAGCCCATCACACCTTTGCTCTGTAGGAATGCAACTTTATCTAATACTTTTTGGAGGCTGGCGCCTGACTTTAGAATAATCACCTTTAGAGGAAAAGGCCTCCGGGCCAGAAGATGATGCAAATCACCTAAACTTTTGCATATGATATGTTTGCAGGAAGAAAGCCTGGCTTACTGCATGACTCTACCCCTTCCCCCATTATCCTCTATGCATAACTTAAGGTATAAAAACTACTTTGGAAAATAAAGTGCGGGCCTTGTTCACCGAAACTTGGTCTCACCATGTCGTTCTTTCTCTTACCTTCTGGCTGAATTATTCAGCCTCTTTTCTCCACTGAATTTCCTCACTGAGCTATCCTTATTCTATTACTCTTTATATCCTTAATTAACGTTTAATTAAGCAGTTGTTTCCTGATCCTTGCCAACGCCGTCCCCGCTTCGAATTCCCTGGATCCACCGGGACTGGACCCCGGCACCAAAGCCTTTGACTGTGTGGATCACAATAAACTGTGGAAAATTCTGAAAGAGATGGGAATACCAGAACACCTGATCTGCCTCTTGAGAAATCTGTATGCAGGTCAGGAAGCAACAGTTAGAACTGGACATGGAACAACAGACTGGTTCCAAATAGGAAAAGGAGTTCGTCAAGGCTGTATATTTTCACCCTGTTTATTTAACTTCTATGCAGAGCACATCATGAGAAATGCTGGACTGGAAGAAACACAAGCTGGAATCAAGATTGCCGGGAGAAATATCAATAACCTCAGCTATGCAGATGACACCACCCTTATGGCAAAAAGTGAAGAGGAACTCAAAAGCCTCTTGATGAAAGTGAAAGTGGAGAGTGAAAAAGTTGGCTTAAAACTCAACATTCAGAAAACGAAGATCATGGCATCCGGTCCCATCACTTCATGAGAGATAGATGAGGAAACAGTGGAAACAGTGTCAGACTTTATTTTTCTGGGCTCCAAAATCACTACAGATGGTGACTGCAGCCATGAAATTAAAAGGCGCTTACTCCTTGAGGTTATGGCCAACCTAGATAGCATATTCAAAAGCAGAGACATTACTTTGCCAACAAAGGTCCGTCTAGTCAAGGCTATGGTTTTTCCTGTGGTCATGTATGGATGTGAGAGTTGGACTGTGAAGAAGGCTGAGCGCCAAAGAATTGATGCTTTTGAACTGTGATGGAGAAGACTCTTGAGAGTCCTTTGGACTGCAAGGAGTTTCAACCAGTCCATTGGGAAGGAGATCAGCCCTGGGATTTCTTTGGGAGGAATGATGTTAAAGCTGAAACTCCAGTACTTTGGCCACCTCATGCGAAGAGTTGACTCATTGGAAAAGACTCTGATGCTGGGAGGGATTGGGGGCTGGAGGAGAAGGGGACGACAGAGGATGAGATGGCTGGATGGCATCACTGACTTGATGGACGTGAGTCTGAGTGAACTCCGGGAGTTGGTGATGGACAGGAGCCCTGGTGTGCTGCGATTCACGGGGTCGCAAAGAGTCGGACACGACTGAGTGACTGATCTGATCTTATTAAACACAGCCAAGACTAATTTGCTTTTAATATGTTTGGTCCGTTGACTGTAGATGTCATAGGTCTGTCATCAGTTTTTGTTGAGGTGGATTTTTTCTTCTAGAGTTCCCACTATACTTTGAGATTTCTTTGAGACAGGCTTTTTATTTACCTGATAAGGTTGTTCTGGATGTCTGGCTCTAGGTGAGTGATCACACCATCGTGGTTATCTGAGTCATGAAGATCTTTTTTGTACAGTTCTTGTGTGTATTGTTGCCACCTCTTCTTAATATCGTCTGCATCTGTTAGGTCCATAGAATTTCTGTCCTTTATTGTGCCCATCTTTGCATGACATGTTCCCTTGGTATCTATAATTTTCTTGAAGAGATCTCTAGTCTTTCCCATTCTATTGTTTTCCTCTATTTCTTTGCATTGATCACCAAGGAAGCCTGTCGTATCTCACCTTGCTATTCTTCGAAATACTGCATTCAAATGGGTATATCTTCATGACCAGACAACCATGATGGTGTGATGGCTCATCTAGAGCCATCTTGGACTGGGAAGTCAAGTGGGCCTTAGGAAGCATCACTACAAACAAAGCTAGTGGAGGTGATAGAATTCCAGTTAAGCTATTTCAAATCCTAAAAGATGATGCTGTGAAAGTGCTCTACTCAATATGCCAGCAAATTAAAAAAAACCCAGCAGTAACCACAGTACTTGAAAAGGTCAATTTTCATTCCAATTCCCAAGAAGGCAATGCCAAAGAATGTTCAAACTAGCACACCATTGTACTCATCTCAATCGCTAGCAAAGTCATTATCAAAATTCTCCAAGCCAGGATTCAACAGTATGTGAACCAAGAACTTCCTTATGTTGAAGCTGGATTTAGAAAAGGCAGACGAACCAGAGATGAAATTGCCAGCATCCGTTGAATCATGGAAAAAGCAAGAGAGTTCCAGAAAAACATCTACTTCTGCTTTATTGACTATGCCAAAGCCTTTGACTGTGTGGATCACAGGAAACTGTGGAAAATTCTGAAAGAGACGGAAATATCAGACCACCTTACCTACCTCCTGAGAAATCTGTATGCAGATGAAGAAGCAGCAGTTAGAACCGGACATGGGACAACAGACTGGTTCCAAATTGGGAAAGGAGCCTGGCGTGCTTCAGTCCATGGGGTTGGAAAGAGTCAGACACGACTGAGCAACTGAACTGAACTGATTAACGTAATAGTGAATATTTCCCAGTTTACATGAGCCTGAAACTCATATAGTTTAATTTTTCTTGAATTCAGAATCGCTTGATTTATAAAGGCTTACTTTACTGTATGTGTTTTAGTCGCTCAGTTGTGTCTGACTCTTCGCAACCCCATGGACTGTAGTTCACCAGTCTCCTCTGTCCATGGAATTCTCCAGGCAAGAATACTGGAGTGGGTAGCCATTCCCTTCTCCAGGGGGTCTTCCCGGCCCAGGGATTGAACTTGGCTCCTCTGCATCGCGGGCAGATTCTTTACCATCTGAGCCACCAGAGAAGCCCTACTTTTCTTTCAGTTCAGTTCAGTTCAGTGGCTCAGTCGTGTCCGACTCTTTGTGACCCCATGAATCGCAGCACGCCAGGCCTCCCTATCCATCACCAAATCCCGGAGTTCACTCAGACTCACATCCATCAAGTCAGTGATGCCATCCAGCCATCTCATCCTCTGTCGTCCCCTTCTCCTCCAGCCCCCAATTCCTCCAAACATCAGAGTCTTTTCCAATGAGTCAACTCTTCACATGAGGTGGCCAAAGTATTGGAGTTTCAGCTTTAGCATCAGTCCTTCCAAAGAAATCCCAGGGCTGATCTCCTTCCCAATGGACTGGTTGGATCTCCTTGCAGTCCAAAGGACTCTCAAGAGTCTTCTCCAACACCACAGTTCAAAAGCATCAATTCTTCAGCGCTCAGTCTTCTTCACAGTCCAACTCTCACATCCATACATGACCACAGGAAAAACCATAGCCTTGACTAGACGGACCTTTGTTGACAAAGTAATGTCTCTGCTTTTCAATATGCTATCTAGGTTGGTCATAACTTTCCTTCCAAGGAGTAAGAGTCTTTTAATTTCATGGCTGCAGTCACCATCTGCAGTGATTTTGGAGCCCAGAAAAATAAAATCTGACACTGTTTCCACTGCTTCCCCATCTATTTCCCATGAAGTGATGGGACCAGATGCCATGATCTTTGTTTTCTGAATGTTGAGTTTTAAGCCAACTTTTTCACTCTCCTCTTTCACCTTCATCAAGAGGCTTTTGAGTTCCTCTTCACTTTCTGCCATAAGGGTGGTATCATCTGCATATCTGAGGTTATTGATATTTCTCCCGGCAATCTTGATTCCAGCTTGTGTTTCTTCCAGTCCAGCATTTCTCATGATGTACTCTGCATAGAAGTTAAATAAGCAGGGTGACAATATAGAGCCTTGATGTACTCCTTTTCCTATTCGGAACCAGTCTGTTGTTCCATGTCCAGTTCTAACTGTTGCTTCCTGACCTGCATACAGATTTCTCAAGAGGCAGGTCAGGTGGTCTAGTATGCCCATCTCTTTCAGAATTTTCCACAGTTTATTGTGATCCACACAGTCAAAGGCTTTGGCATAGTCAATAAAGCAGAAATCGATGTTTTTCTGGAACTCTCTTGTTTTTTTCCATGATCCAGCGGATGTTGGCAATTTGATCTCTGGTTCCTCTGCCTTTTCTAAAACCAGCTTGAACATCTGGAAGTTCATGGTTCACCTATTGCTGAAGCCAGGCTTGGAGAATTTTGAGCATTTCTTTACTAGCGTGTGAGATGAGTGCAATTGTTCGGTAGTTGGGCACTGTTTGGCATTGCCTTTCTCTGGGATTGGAATGAAAATTGACCTTTTCCAGTCCTGTGGCCACTGCTGAGTTTTCCAAATTTGCTGGCATATTGAGTGCACCACTTTCACAGCATCGTCTTTCAGGATTTGAAAGAGCTCAAGTGGAATTCCATCACCTCCACTAGCTTTGTTCGTAGTGCTGCTTTCTAAGGCCCACTTGACTTCATATTCCAGGATGTCTGGCTCTAGGTCAGTGATCACACCATCGTGATTATCTGGGTTGTGAAGATCTTTTTTGTACAGTTCTTCTGTGTATTTTTGCCACCTCTTCTTAATATCTTCTGCTTCTGTTAGGTCCATACCATTTCTGTCCTTTATCGAGCCCATCTTTGCATGAAATGTTCCCTTGGAATCTAATTTTTTTGCAGAGATCTCTAGTCTTTCCTATTCTGTTTTTTTCCCCTATTTCTTTGCATTGATCGCTGAGGAAGGCTTTCTTATCTCTTCTTGCTATTCTTTGGAATTCAGCATTCAGATGCTTATATCTTTCCTTTTCTCCTTTGCTTTTCACTTCTCTTCTTTCCACAGCTATTTGTAAAGCCTCCCCAGACAGCCATTTTGCTTTTTTGCATTTGTTTTCCATGGGGATGATCTTGATCCCTGTCTCCTGTACAATGTCACGAACCTCAGTCCATAGTTCATCAGGTACTCTATCAGATCTACGCCCTTAAATCTTCTCACTTCCACTGTATAATCATAAGGGATTTGATTTAGGTCATACCTGAATGGTCTAGTGGTTTTCCCTACTTTCTTCAATTTAAGTCTGTATTTGGTAACAAAGAGTTCATGATCTGAGCCACAGTCAGCTCCTGGTCTTGTTTTTGTTGACTGTTTAGAGCTTCTCCATCTTTGGCTGCAAAGAATATAATCAATTAAATAGAGCTCATTGACAAATTAACCTCAACAATATTATCCAAATCAAAGACACACACTGAGACATGCATATATCTGGACAGACAGAGATCTCATAGTTTTCCACTTGAGATTTAAAATATCTCTTTGCCCCTTTTTTCCCCTTGGCTTGAAGTTCTACTAATTAGCTCTCAGCTGGAGTCTCAGGCAGAGTGGGCTGTGTATCTCAAGGACATGAAAAGAGTTAACTTCAGTTTTTTTCCCTAGGAATGTTTTTGCTTCTCAGGCAGGATCAGAACTCCAAAAACAAAGTATCTTAACAAGCCAGCTTTTTCCTAATTGCACGTGCAAAAAGAAATAGTTTTGCAGTTTCAAAAAGATTTCATTTTAGCCAGTTTTTTTTTTTCTTTTCTGGATTCTAAAGAATATCATGGCTATATTGTGTTTTTCCTTTCTGTGGTCATGGTCTTGTAGGTTAAATTTTTAAATTGGAGAGTGTTCAAATTCACATCGGCTCTGGTCACAGGTGCAGATTGACTGATAAGGTGTTGTCCCAGCAGGGATTGTTCCTCTGAGATGGCGTGGTCTTGGTTTGATTAGAAGAATCTGAAGAAGTAGGAGAACTTGCAGGAATAGGGGAAGCTTGGTTCTGTTCCCACTTCCTTCTCTCCCACCCCACTGCCCCAAGAGACAGGAGGAGTTAGAAGGGGATTCTTTAGAATTTTAGAAGCGTTTTTTCCAGGCTTTTGATGATAGGAAACACTCCTGGACCAGGAGATCTGGTGGATGGAGAGACCGTGGGGGATGAGGGGATAGGGCAGCAGCAGAAAGACATATGTGGCGTGAGCCCCTTAGATCTGGAATCTGACTGAGTGCCATAAGTTTTTGAGCATATGGAACATCAAAAGGGATGAAATTGGAGGATTGTGTTGTAATTTAGTGGGCCACGAGGAAGCCATTTTTCTTGGTTCCTCAATTTGTACTGGCTCCAAGTTTTGTTGCAAAAGAAAGTGACCCTTTTCTTCTTAAGATTTTCAGGGTCAGATTTTTTTTTCCAGTTCTTCAGAATACAGCCTAGAGGTGAGTGTGAAGGAGGGTCTCAAGACATACCTGAGCCCATTTTTAGAATGGGGTACCGAGAATTCACTGGCCATAGAAGGCGTTCCAGCTGTCCCAGTGAAGGCTCTGTGTGTGACGAGGCACTGTGTGGCTAACGGCACAAATGGCCCACCATCCCAGCAACTGCGTCCGACAGTGAGAGATCACCTCTGAATGTGTGACCGCGAGTGGCACAAACCGTGTGGCTAGGCACTAGCCTAGGCCCAAACCACGGAAAACACCTGGCAACTAGGCCCGGAAAGGACGGAGAGAGTGTTCCCGGAACAACCGTGACTCACCTTTTGAGGATCCTCTGACACGTGCAAGGCATTCTTTGGGATGATTCAGAGGCTGCTCCTAGGCCCCTGTAAATTAAATCATGACAGGGAGGGAAAGTGAAAGAGACAGAGAAGAGAAGCTGAGGGGTAATGTGCTGTTTACTCCTGCTAGGAGGTGGTGGCCTGGGCAATGGGCTCAGTGTCTTGCTTGAACCAATATGGCACATACAGTGCACGGAAGTTGTCTTAGGGGCAGAAGCTCTGATAGCCTGATCTGTTCCATGACTCCCTTTATTCTGCACGGGTGTCTTCTAGCGGCAGGCACCCTAGTGGCTTTTAAAGGCCTGACCCATGCCAACACAATATTGATTTGCCTAGTCCTCAGTTGGAAAGGAGTGAAAAAGAGAGACCTCACCTATTTGGGCGGCAACTGGTGGGGCACAGCGAGCAGTGGGGTCTTCGGGACACACCAGAGGGTGACGCTGGCCAGAGTTCCTCAGTTGCTTCCACAGCCACTTGCCTGTTGGCAGAGGGCCCAAGGAAGAAGGAAAGAGGAAAGGAGACTGGGGGAGGGTCCCCTGAGAGCAATCCCCATAGGCCACCAGATGTTGAAGCAGTATGAGCATGGGTTGGAAAAGAATTTCCAGACCAGAGCACTTGAGAAGGGAGTGAGTTTACTAAGAACAAAGAGCAGAGAGAGAGCGGGCACTGCGAACGCAGCTGGCTGTCAACTCCTGACAGACCAGGAGAGTTGACAGTGTTCATAAGTGTTCATGAGCCAGCTTTTATATCAAGACAAAGAAAATTCCTGCCGGAAGGTTGGCATTAGGTGATTGGTTGGGATGCTATAGGGTGTTTACTGGAGTGGGCATCTTTGCTTAATTGGGAGTCCGGAGGGTTGTTAGTGATTATCAGGGCCTTTTGACAAGGCTACAAAGGGGCTCAGTCAGCTTTGGCGGTGACCTTGGTTCTGGGCTCTGCTTCTGTGGCCTTGGTGCAAGACCTCACACATGTGACCTGGGGCAGCACTCAGCAAGTTCCTCTTTTTAAAGTATTTATTTATGCATTCGGCTGTGGTGGGTCTTAATTGTGGCACACAGGCTCTAAAGCTCGCAGGCCCAGTAGTTGCAGCACGCAAGCCTAGTTGCTCCAGCGTGTGGGATCTTAGTTCCTCGACCAGGGATCTAATCCACGTCCCCTGCATTGCAAGACTGATTCTCAACCACTGGACCACCAAGGAAGTCCCACAAAGAAAGTTTCTGATGCACCTCGGAGTGTCCCGTTAATGCCTAATCTCAATGTTGATTCTAAACCAAGTCTTACCCCCGAGAAGGCTGAGAACCTTTTCTGCCTGCTGTTCCACTCCCCATTGGAATCATCTGGATAATTGCCAGCAGTTGTCCTTAGTCAGGGGCTTCCCAGGTGGTGCAGTGGTAAAGAATCCCCCGCCAATGGAAGGAAACTCAGGAGATGTCGTTTCAATCCCTGGGTCGAGAAGATCCCCTAGAGAAGGAAATGGCCACCCACTCCAGTTTTCTTGCCTGGGAAATCCCATGGACAGAGGAGCCTGACGGGCCACAGTCCATGGGGTCACACAGACAGAGGAGCCTGGCAGGCTACTTTGTGTAAGAAACACACACACACTCTCTGCCTGTCTCTGTCTCTTTCTCCGTGTGTGTCTCTCACTGTATCTCTCTCTTTCTGTTTCTTTCTCTCTGTCTCACTGTCTCTCTCCCTCCCTCTGTCTTTCTCTTCTGATCTGAAGAGGAGGAGGACTGTGCCTAGGAAAACATTCGCTTCTCATTGGAGACGCAGCAGATGCTCTGTGCAGACGCTGCTGTTGTCTCTGATACTGCAGCTGGTGTGGTGATGGCATCTCTGTGGGCAGAGCGGGTCTCAGGACCCAGTCCCTGTTACTACAGACTCAGGAGCCCCTGGTCCATCCTGAGTAACTCTTACCTGCACAGAACTCTGGAGCAAAGAGCCAGAGTCAGGTGAGTGCTTCTTTATGCTCCACCGCTAAGCAAAAGACAGAGGGGGTCTCCAACAGGAGAGAACATTGGAGCTGTGTTTGGGCTGACATTGGGCAGGACACGTGCTGACCCTGCCCCCTGAGCACACCCCGGCTCCGGCTGGATGGAGGGATGATTGGGGAGCAGATCGTGGGGTTTCCAGTGGGGCTTTACTGAGCAAAAATTCAAGTCAGAGATTTTTTTTTTTTTTGCTAACATAAAAGGTTTTATGGGATTTATTGAAAGTACCATATAAAACCTAGCTTTTTGGAGTCCCTGGGAATTTGCAGGTAATTATAATTCAGAGGAGAGCTCAAAATGAATGAATGTTTGTATTTCCTCTGTCGTGAGAGATGCTGGGGAAGAGAAGGAGGGGCGGCTCCCTGTGTGCAGAGACGGAGGGCAGAGCATCTGTGAGTGGGTAAGGAGAGCAGTGCTCATCCTCACATGGCTCTCAGCGTATTAGGAAGACAGTGGACAAAGGAGTAAAAAACAAAACAAAGTATGAATTTTGTTTTGAGACTAACAGAGCGGCTTGGTCTGTTGATTGGTCGTGCTGATTGAGGATGACCAGCAGGTGTGTCTGGGCAGGTGAAGCCCGCTGGGCTGGAGTGGGAGAAGGAGCGAGGAGAGTGAAGTGGTGGGAGGGGGGTTCCAGGAGGAGGGAGAATGTGAATCGCTGGGATGAAACCAAAACGTGTTTCCTGCTTTTTCGAGGGCAATTAATTCAGCTGGATCTGGAGAGGAACGGAAGACAGGATGGAAGTGAGCTGCTGAAAGTCTTAGGTGCCTGACGGAAGGTTGCCCTCCCACGTGTCCCTACCAGTCGTAAGTAATGAAACATTTTCTTCTGAAAGAGGAAAAAAACTCTTGGTTTCACTGATCTGTTTTATTAGTTCTCTGGTCTTTATTTCATTTACTTCTGCTCTGATTTTTAGTATTCCTTTCCTTCTGCTAACTTTAGGCTCACTTCTTCTCTTATAGTTCCTTGAAGAATAAAGTTAGCTTGTTAAGTATAAAGTTAATTTGTTAACAAGTTAGCTTGTTAATTTTCCTTTAAAAAATGTTATTTATTTTAAATTTTAGGGGAAAAACCTCCAAACTTCTCATTGTCAGTAAATAGAGACAAAGCATGTAATACAGGGCTAAAATAATACCCACAGAACCTTAATTTGTCTAGAAATAAGTAACAGTAAAGTGCTGTTTTCTTTGTGGACTTTCTCCCCAAAAACCTAATTAGTTCACCTTGAAAAATGTTTTGTGTTCTAATTTGTATTTATGTTGGAGCTCTATATAAGAAAGATCTTGCTGTTTTTGAAAACTTAAAAAACAAGTTTAATATGTAGTCAGTTTTTACTGTAGTGGTCAGTTCTGTTAGATATATTCTTATTGTTATGCTATAGAGCAGCAGGCTCCAACATTTTGGGGCCTGGATTTGTGGAAGGCAATTTTTCCAGGGACTGGGGAGGGGGATGTTTCTGGATGATTCAAGTGCATTCATAACAACAACTGGAAAAACTGTGCTGATGGGCACTTAATATTCAACAAGTAAATTCACTTAATTTTTACCATTCTGAGGGCTTTCTTTCTTTCTTTTTTTTTTTTTCCTGTTTATGGCTCCCCTTGCTGAGCAAATGCTTTTAAAGTCAACGAGGCCCCATTTGTTTAGTTTAGTTTTCCATTACTCTAAGAGGTAGACCAAAAAAAGTTGTGATTTCTGTCAAAGCATATTATACCTATATTTTCCTCAAGAGATTTGGATTACTGGCCGTCTATTCAGCTCTTTAATCAATGTGGAGTTTCTTTTTCTCTCTGGAGTGTCTTAATTTCATTCACTTTTTACTTGAGGAACCTCCCGGCTGTTCTGTGTGCTGGCTGTTAACAATCGACATTGCCAGCACCACTGTAGGAGGGTTCCCTTCTCTCCACAACCTCCCCAGCATTTATTGGTTTTAGACCTTTTGCCGATGTCCATTCTAACCTGTGTGAGGTGATACCTCATTGTAGTTTTGATTTGCATTTCTTTTAAGATTTCACAATGTTGAAATATGTCCATGTGATTTTTTAGAAAACAGTGAGAGTCAAACTGACCTCCCGAGATCGTCCTCTTGACAGTCTGCTCTGTTTTGAGTTCTTTCTCCGTTACCAACCCAGGGACATTTGTTGAGGGCTGGTGTATTTTACTGACAGCCCCACAGACGTGGTGAATATTAAGTGCCTATGAGAACAGGTCTTTCAGTTGTTGTTACCAACAGTGGCCACAAGGCGGCAGCACTTCTTAATGCTCCACTGTTTTTCTTTTGCAATTTAGCGTCTGTTTTCTATTGGAGAAGAGCTGATTTCCAACGTTGTGTTTGTTATAGGTATACAGGAACTTGATTTAGTTATATATGAACGTTTATCTGGTTTTTTTCAGATTCTTTTCCCATATCGGTTCCTTCCATGTGTTCCGTAGACTTCTGTGTGCTAGTCACTAGGTCCTTTTGGATTCTCTAGTTGATAAGTACTCAGTTCAGTTCAGTCGCTCAGTTGTGTCCGACTCTTTGCGACCCCATGAATCGCAGCACGCCAGGCCTCCCAGTACTATGTGTATGTTAATCCCAACCTCTTAATGTCTCCCTTCCCCTACCTTTTTAAAAAATAAAAAATAACTATAAGTGGGTTTTCTAAGCCTGTGAGTTTGTTTCTGTTTATAAATTAGTTCGTTTGAATGAAATGACAGATTCCACCTGTAAGTGACCAGACATTTCTCTTTCCCTCTCTGACAGACTTCACCCAATATGATAAGTCTCTTGATCCATCCACGCTGCGGCCAATGGCGTATTTTCGTTCTTTTTGAGGGCTGAGTGTATTCCAGTGTACAGAGGAGTAGTTACTCTTCATTTCTCTATGGATGGACATTTTGGTTGATGCTGTGTCTTTGATATTGTCAATAGGGCTGCCCTGAAAAGAGGGATGCACGTGTCATTTAAAATTAATCTTCCTTCTGGATCTAAGGCAAGGAGTGGGCTTGCCAGATCACGTGGTAACTCTATAGTTAATGTTTAAAGGAACCTCCATACTGTTTTACTTCATGGCTGCACACCACCCATTTACTTCCCGGCCCAAAGTGTAGGATTCCCTGTTCCCTTCGCCTTCACCAACATTTAATCTTTGTAGATCTTTGAGAAGATGGACATTCTGAGGGGTGTGAGGTGATACCTTGTTGCCATTTTGATTTGCATTTCTCCAGTAATTAGTTATGCTGAGCATCTTTTTTGGTGCTTTATGGCTATCTGGATGCCTTCTTTGGACAAATGTCCATTTAGATCTTTGGCCCATTTTTCTGCTGGGTTGATTGTATTTTTGGTATTGAGCTGCATGAGCCGATTGCATGTTTTGGAGAGTAATTTCTTGTTTCTAAATTCAGTTGCAAACATTTTTTCCCCCTCATTCCCAGTTTTTTTTAAGTTTGGTTTACGGTTTCCCTTGCAATGCAAAAGCTTTTGAGGTTAGAGGCTCTTTTGTCGAGTTTTGTTTAGTTTTTCATTATTTTAACAGTGGATTTGTTAGGAGAAGCATGCTGACTGAAACCACCCACCCTGGCCAGGCACCATAGTAACTATTTGCATGAATTGTTTTACGACAGGAGGTCCTGGTAAGGAACATGGAACTTATAAGCCACCCCCAACCAGAAGAATTCAGGAAAGATCAAAAGGAGACACCTCATATCTGACCACATCCCAGAATCCTTCTTGCTGGCATCCATCTTGGCTGAACAAGGCATGCCTCACTAGGAAGGACTCTGGGTCAGAATGATTGGCTAAAGACAACCCGGACACTAATCCCATCACCATAACACCCGAGACCGAAAGCCTTGTGACAGAGCTGCTCTCCTGGGTTCCCTTACCCTCCTGCTCTCCAGCCGGGTGCCCTTTCCCAAGAAAATCTCTTGCTTTGTCAGCGCATGTGTCTCCTCAGACAATTCATTTCCGAGTATTAGACAAGAGCCCAGTTTCGTTCCCTGGGAGGGGTCCCCCTTCCTGCAACGGATCCAAAAGGGCTTGCTGCTGTTTATGTCAAAGTGTGTTTTCCCTATAAATCCCTCAAGAGGTTTAGAGTAATTGTCCCTCTGTTTAGCTCTTCAGTCATTTTCGAGTTATTTTTTTCTGTTGGGGGATAGGGAGTGTCATAATTTCATTCACTGTTCTCTTGTTTAAGGAGGCTCCACCCTCTCCTCTGTATGGACTTTTAACAATTTACATTGACAACATCAGTGCAAGAGAATTCCCTTTTCTCCAAAACTTACCAGCCTTTATTGTTTGTGGACTTTTTGACAAAGGTCATTTTGACCAGTGTGAGGTGATTCCTCATTGTAGTTTTGATTTGCATTTCTATACGATTTTAGTGTGTGGAGGCTTTTCATATGATTTAAAAAAAATAACAACAAAACAGTGTAAAACTGACCTGTGGAGATTGCCCTCTTGTCGTCTGCCCTCTTTTGAATTCTTTTTCCAGGACCTGCTTGAGGACATTTGTTGAGGACAGGTGTTTTTTTCCTTACATTCTCGCAGGCCTGGTGAAAACAAGTGTCCAAGTGAAAGTGAAAGCCGCTCAGTCGTGTCTGACTCTTTGCGACCCCATGGACTATACAGTCCATGGAATTCTCCAGGCCAGAATACTGGAGTGGGTAGCTGTCCCCTTCTTAAGGGGATCTTCCCAACCCAGGGGTCGAACCCAGGTCTCCCACGTAGCAGGTGGATAAGTGTCCCAAGAGCAGAGGTTTTTTCAGTGGCTGATACTAAAGTGGCCAGAAGGGGCAGCATTTCTCCCTGCTCCAGCTGTGGTTTTTGTTTTGGTTTAGAGTTTATTTTCTATTGAAGTAGAGTTGATTTCCGATGTTGTGTTTGTTTTAGGTACAGGAACCTGGTTTTGGTATACATGAACATATATCTATTTTGGAGGGAGGAGGTCTTTTCCCATATAGGTTCTTTCAGTGTATTCAATTGGAGAAGGCAATGGCACCCCACTCCAGTACTCTTGCCTGGAAAATCCATGGACAGAGGAGCCTGGTAGGCTGCAGTCCATGGGGTTGCTAAGTTGGACATGACTGAGTGACTTCACTTACACTTTTCACTTTCATACATTGGAGAAGGAAATGGCAACCCACTCCAGTGTTCTTGCCTGGAGAATCCCAGGGATGGGGGAGCCTGGTGGGCTGCCATCTATGGGGTCACACAGAGTCAGACACGACTGAAGCGACTTAGCAGCAGCAGCAGCAGCAGTGTATTCAATCAGTTCAGTTCAGTCGCTAAGTCATGTCTGTCTCTTTGCAACCCCATGGACTGCAGCACGCCAGGCTTCCCTGTTCATGACCAACTCCCAGAGCTTGCTCACACTCATGTCCGTGGATGCCATCCAACAATCTTATCCTCTGTTGTCCCCTTCTCCTTCTGCCTTCAATCTTGCCCAGCATCAGGGTGTTTTCAAGTGAGTCAGTTCTTCACATCAGATGGCCAAAGTATTGGAGTTTTGGCATTACTATCAGTCCTTCCAATGAGTATTCAGGACTGATTTCCTTAAGGATGGACTGGTTGGATCTCCTTGCAGTCCAAGGGACTCTCAAGAGTCTTCTCCAACACCACAGTTCCAAAGCATCAATTCTTCGGAGCTCAGCTTTCTTTATGGTCCAGCTCTCACATCTATACATGACTACTGGAAAAACCATACCTTTGACTAGATGGACCTTTGTTGGCAAAGTAACGTCTCTGCTTTTTAATATGCTGTCTGGGTTGGTCATAGCTTTTCTTCCAAGGAGTAAGCATTTTTTACTCTCATTGCTGCAGTCACCATCTGCAGTGATTTTGGAGCCCAAGAAAATAAAGTCTGTCACTGTTTCCAATGTTTCCCCATCTATTTGCCATGAAGTGATGGGACCAGATGCCATGATCTTAGTTTTCTGAATGTTGAGTTTTAAGCCAACTTTTTCACCCTCATCTTTCACTTTCATCAAGAGGCTCTTTAGTTCTTCTTTGCTTTCTGCCATAAGGGTGGTGTCATCTGCATATCTGAGGTTATTGATATTTTTCCTGAAAATCTTGATTCCAGCTTGTGCTTCACCCAGCCCAGCATTTCTCATGATGTACTCTGCATCTAAGTTAAATAAGCAGGGTGACAATATACAGCCTTGATGTACTCCTTTCCCAATTTGGTACCAGCCTGTCGTTCCATGTCCAGTTCTAACTGTTGCTTCTTGACCTGCATATAGATTTCTCAAGAAGCAGATTGGGTGGTGTGGTATTCCCATCTCTTGAAGAATTTTCCACAGTTTGTTGTGATCCACACAGTCAAAGGCTTTGGCATAGTGGATGTAGGCACTAAATTATTGCATTTTTATAATCCATCTCTGACATAATAGAATCATTTTGTAGAAGAGATTTAAATCTAAAATGTGAAGATGTTTTTAAAAACAATATTAACAACTGTTGGATTTTAAAAGAATAACTGAACACATTTGTCTTCGGTCATTATGCATTGCTTTGTTTCGATCACAGTAATTTTTTCTTCAGTGCTTTGTGATCATACTAGTAGGAAAAAGTAAAGGGCTCATTGCTGTGTGATTTTAGTAGATTTGGCTAAACTACTAACAGGGGATCTTAAAAGTATCTGAGGGATTTGATGGCTCTGTATAATGTTCTCCCCGGAGAAGGCAATGGCTCCCCACTCCAGTTCTCTTGCCTGGAAAATCCATGGACAGAGGAGCCTGTTAAGCTACAGTCCATGGGGTCTCGAAGAGTCGGACACGACTGAGCGACTTCACTTTCACTTTTCACTTGCATGCATTGGAGAAGGAAATGGCAACCCACTCCAGTGTTCTTGCCTGGAGAATCCCAGGGACGAGGAAGCCTGGTGGGCTGCCGTCCATTGGGTCGCACAGAGTCGGACACGACTGAGGCGACTTAGCAGATGTTTTTCTGGAACTCTCTTGCTTTTTTGATGATCCAGTGGATGTTAGCAATTTGATCTCTGGTTCCTCTGCCTTTTCTAAATCCAGCTTGAACATCTGGAAGTTCATGGTTCATGTACTGTTGAAGCCTGGCTTGGAGAATTTTGATCATGACTTTGCTAGCCTGTGAGATGAGTGCAATTGTGGAGTAGTTTGAACATTCTTTGGCATTGCCTTTCTTTGGGATTGGAATGAAAACGGACCTTTTCCATTCCTGTGGCCATTGCTGAGTTTTCCAAATTTGCTGGCATATTGAGTGCAGCACTTTCACAGCATCATCTTTTAGGATTTGAAAAAGCTCAACTGAAATTCCATCTCCTCCACTAGCTTTGTTTGTAGTGATGCTTCTTCCTAAGGCCCACTTGACGTCCCACTCCAGGATGTCTGGCTCTAGGTGAGTGATCACACCATCGTGATTATCTGGGTCATGAAGATCTTTTTTATATAGCTCTTCTATGTATTCTTGCCACTTCTTCTTAATGTCTTCTGCTTCTGTTAGGTGCATAGGGAAACCCTAAAGGAAAACAAAGATAATCCTCAGGGAAGAAAAAAAAAAAAAAAAACTATGTTTGCAACCAAGGAAAAGTAAGGAATGTGTTCCCCAGACATGCAAACAACTCATGTTGTTCAATTAAAAAAATTTAAAAATGCACCAAAGATCTAAATGGATATTTCTCCCAAATAGGCATCCAGATGGCCATAAAGTACATGAAAAGATGCTCACATCACTAAGTATTAGAGAAATGACAATCAAAACTAGAACTAGAAGTCTTCTCTAGCCTGTCAGAATGGGCTTTGTCAAAAAGTCTACAGACAATAAATAGTGGAGAAGTTTTGGAGGAAAAGCCACTATCCTGCCTTGATGCTGGGAATGTAAACTGCTAACAGCCAGCTCAAAGGAGAGAATGGAGGTTCCTTAAACCAGTGCAAAGCAAATGAAATTACAACACTCCCTAACCCCATACAGGAAAAGAAACTCCAAATCGATTAAAGAACTAAAAGAAGGGAAGATTACTCTGAAAGCTCTTGAGGAAAATATAGGCAGAACACACTTTGACAGAAATGGCAGCAAGTTGTTTTTGGATCCACTCTTAGAATAATGAACAATAAGACCTAACTCAGCAAAAGGGACCTCAGTAACCCGAAAAGCTATTGCACCGCAAGGAAAACCCTAAAAAAAGAAAGGCAACACGAAGCATAGGGAAAAAAAGCAGTTTGCAACCAAAAATAAAAACTCAGAATTTATCTAGAAAACAGGCAGACAGCTCATAAAGCTCAATGAAAAGAATAATTAAAAAAAAAAAACCAACCCAACAGAATATGATGCCAAAGATCGAAATGAATATTTCACTAAGAAGGCATCCAGAAGGGCATAGCGCACATAAAAGATGCTCAGCATCACTGTCAGATGAGTGCCAATCAAAGCTGCAAGCGCCAGCCCCCTCTCACAGGCAGAATGGCCATCCTCCAAAAGAGAAACAAAGAGTAAACGTTGCTGAGAAGAGGGGATTCTTCTACACTGGGGGCAGGGATGTCAATGGGCAGTCAGGTCACAAAGGAAAACAGTATGGAGATTCTTAAATCACTAAATGCAGAGTTACCACTCTCTCTGGCAAGCCCACCCCTTGCCTCAGATCCGGAGAAAATCATAATTTAAGATGATACTTGTTCCCTTATATTCAGGGCAGCACGACTGACAATATTCAAGACCGCAGAAGTGAAAGCATTAGTTTCTCTGTCACATCTGACTCTCTGCAACCCCTGTGGACTGTAGCCCACCAGGCCCCTCTGTCTATGGGCTTCTCCTGACAAGAATACTGGAGCGTGTTGTCATGCCCTCCTCCAGTGGATGTTGCCAACCCAGGAATCAAACCTGAGTCTCCTGCATTGCAGGTGGATGCTTTACC
The DNA here is from genome assembly GCF_003369695.1 of Bos indicus x Bos taurus. Taxonomy (NCBI): domain Eukaryota; kingdom Metazoa; phylum Chordata; class Mammalia; order Artiodactyla; family Bovidae; genus Bos; species Bos indicus x Bos taurus. Next base: position 15,148,852 of record NC_040093.1, on the reverse strand, counting down.
ACTGAGCCACCATAACATCCAAAGCAGAGCGTCAATCAAAAAGTCCGTCAATAGAGAAATGACGAGTAACTAGTCCATGTAGACACTGGAATACACCCAGTCATCAAAAAGAAGGAAAAACACCTTGGAAGCAGCATAGATGGACCGAGAGACTCGTCATACACAGTGAAGTCCATCAGAGGGGGGATATCACTCACAGGTGGGATCTATGAATTCATTAAAATGAACTTTGTAAAGAGAAACTCCCAGACTTAGAAAACCAGCTTATGATTATCTGAAAAAAATACATAGGGGAAGTGGGACATTAAGAGGTTGGGCTTAACATATTAACACACTACTTATCAGATTATCAGATAGATAATCCAAAAGGGCCTCCTGAAGAGCACAGGGAAGTCTACGGAATACACTGAAAGACTTAATTGGAAAAAGTCCCCTTAAAAGCAAAGAGTAGATATACGTCTATGTAGAGCTGAATCAAATTCCTGTAAAGTTTAAACAGATAAACAACAGTAAGCAACTCCACACCGATTAAAGTTGTTACCATGATCCCCCAGCAAAAGTGTGGCGCATGAAAAATGCTACCGCCTTGTGGCCATTTTTGGTAACAACAACAGATAAAGCTGTGCCTACCTGCACATGTGCCTATGCGCCTATTCGCTGGTGGCTCAGAGGTTAAAGCGTCTGCCTCCAGTGCGGGAGACCCGGATTCGATCCCTAGGTTGGGAAGATCCCCTGGAGAAGGAAATGGCAGCCCACTCCAGTATTCTTGCTTGGAGAATCCCATGGACGGAAAAGCCTGGTAGGCTACAGTCCACGGGGTCGCAATGAGTCGGACACGACTGAGTGACTTCTCTTTCCTTTCTTTCACATGAGCACTTACTCTTCACCAGCCATGCGGGAATGCAAGGAAAAGACACCTGTCCTCAACAAATGTCCTGGAAAAGAAGTCAGAGCAGACTGTCAAAAAGCCAAACTCGGGAGTTCAGTTTTACTCATACCGTTTTTTGTTTTTGTTTTTTTTTTTTTTTAAAGGATTTCAAAATCATGAAATCTTGCAGAAATGAAAATCAAAACTACAATCACATATCAGTTCACACCGGTAAGAATGGCCTTTGTCAAAAAGTCTACAAACAAACGGTGGCGAGGTTGTGGAGAAAAGGGACCCCTCCTGTACTGATGCCGGCATTGTTAAATTGTTAACAGTCAGTAGGCAGGATAGCGTGGAAGTTCCTTAAATAGCGAAAGGAGAATGACATTACCACTCTGCCTAACCTCATAGAGAAAAAGGAATTCCAGATTGATTGACGATCTCATTGGAGGGGTGATTACTCTCTACCTCTTGAGAAAAATACATGCAGAACGCACTTTGACATAAATCACAGCCAGTTATTGCTGGATCCACCTTTGAGAGTAATGAAACATAAAATGGAAGTGAACAGAAGGGACCTCATCGACCTTAAGGGTTTGCACAGCAAGGGAAATCCTAAATGACAGAAAAAGTCCATCTTCAGATTGGGAAAAGTAAAGGTTTCCAAATGAGGATACCCACAAGGAATTCATCTCCAACACATGCAAACAGCTCATGTAGCTCAACATCAAAAAACCAAACAACCCAATAGAAAAATGGGCCTAAATGGACACTCCTCCAAGAAGGCATCCAGATGGCCAGAGAGCATGTGAAAAGGGGCTCATGATCCCTGTTAAAGAGATGCCGACCCAAACTGCACCGAGGAATCTTCTCAAACCTGTCAGACGGGCCCTTTTCAAAAAGTCTGCAAACAATAGTGGAGAGGGTTTGAAGAAAAGCTAACTCTTTGATACAGATGCTGGGAATGTAAGCTGTTAACAGCCAGAATGGAGAACAGGGAGAAGGTTCCTTAAACAAGAGAAAAGTGAGTGAAATTACAACACTCTCAAAGCCCATGCAGAAAAAGAAATTCCAAATTGGTTAAAGAGCTAAATGGAGGGACGATTACCCTAAACCTCTTGAGGAATATACAGGTAGAACATGCCTTGACATAAATTGCAGCAAGTTCTTTTTGCATCAATTCTCAGAATAATGAAAAAAAAAATTTAAACTCCACAAAAGAGACCTCATTAACCTCAAAACCTTTGGCACAGCAAGGAAAATACTAAACAAAGGGGGAGAAAAAACCCCTCAAAATGGGGGAAAAAAAGTTTGCAACTGAATTTAAAAACGGAATGCACCTCCAAAACATTCAAACAGCAGCTCAATATCAAGAAAACAAGCAATTCAATTAAAAAAAAAAAAAAAAAACAGGCCAAAGATCCAAATGAACATTTGTTCAAAGAAGGTATCCAGATGGCCATAAAGCACCAGAAAAGATGCCCGGGATCACTGTTAGAAAAATGCCAATCAAAACTGCAGTTAGGTATCAGCTCACACGGCTCAGGATGGCCGTCTTCCAAAAGATCTACAAAGAATTAAATGCTGCTGAGGGCGAGGGGAACAGAGCATCCTCTACTCTGTGGGGTGGGGGTGTACATGGGTGGGTGCAGCCATGAAGGAAAACCATGGAGATTCCTTAAAACACTAAATACAGACTTAACACATGATAAGGCAAGCCCGCCCCTTGCCTTAGATCTGGAGAAAATCATAAAATGATTTTTAAATCATTTAAAATGATTTGTGCACCCCAATTTTCAGGGCAGCACTATTGACAATATCCAAGACAGAGCATCAACCAGAGTGTCCATCAATAGAGAAATGAAGAGACTCTGGAATACACTCGGCTATCCCAAAGAATGAAAAAATGCCATTGTCAGGAGCATGAAGGGACTGAGGTTTATCATACTGAGTGAAGTCTGAGAGGGAAAGAAATATATTACTGATGGGTACAATCTATAAATTCACACACATGAACTAATTTATAAACAGAAACAGACTCACAGACTTAGAAAACCAACTTATGATTATTTTTTTAAAAAAGGTAGGGGAAGGGGAACATTGTGAGTTTAGGACTGACATACACACACTACTTACTACCAGATATAATCCTAAAGGACCTGCTGTTCGCACAAGCAAGTCTGCGGAGCACACTGCAAGAACCTATTTGGGGAAAGCCCCCTTAATAGAATCGATATATGTGTGTGTATGACTGAATCAAGTTCCTGTAAACCTAAAACAACACAACAACAGAAATCAACTCTACTCCAATAGAAAGTAAAAACTGAAAGTGTTAGTTGTTCAGCCGTGTCTGACTCTTTGGGATCCCATGGACGGTCGCCCGCCAAGCTCCTCTGTCCATGGAATTCTCCAGGCAAGAATACTGAAGGGGGTTGCCATTCTCTTCTCCAGGGATCTTCCTGACCCAGGGATTGAACTCCGGTCTCCAGCATTGCAGGCAGATTCATTACTTTCTGAGCCACCAGGGAAGCCCAATAGAAAATTAAAATTAGCCAGGGGAAAAAAAAAAAAAAAACCCTAAAAACAACACAGTGTGGAGCATGAAGAAATGCTGCCGCCTTGTGGCCACTTTTGGTAACAACAATGGAAACCTCCGTGCTAATAGGTACTTAAAAGTCAGTCACCAAGCCTGAGGGGATGTGGGAAAAAACACCTGTCCTTAAAAATGTCCTTGGGGAGGTTCTGGAAAAAGATTTCAGATGAGGGCAGATGGTCAAGAAGACAATCTTGAGAGATCATTTTTGCTCACAGTGTTGTTTCTTTTTAAACACACGAAAAACTATCAACATCATGAATCTTATAAATGCAAATCAAACTACAACGAGGTATCAGCTCATACCTGTCAGAATGGCCTTTGTCAAAAAGTCTACAAACAATAAATTCTGGAGAGGTTGTGGAGAAAAGGGAACACTCCTACACTGATGCTGCCAATGCATGTTGTTAACAGCCAGGGTGGAGGAGAGGGTGGAGGTTCCTTAAACAGAAAAAAGTGAAAGAATTTACATCTGTCCCTAACCACTTGCGGAAAAAGAAACTCCAAATCAATTAAAGAGCTAAATGGAGGGACTACACCAAACCTCTGGAGGAAAATATACGCAGAGCATGCTTTGACATAAATCGCAGCAAGTTCTTTTTGAATCAACTCTTACAAGAGGGAAAATGAAACCAAAACTCAACAAAAGGGACCTCATTAATCTCAAAAGCTTTTCAACAGCACGGAAAACCCTGAAGGAAAGAAGAAGACAAACCTCAAAATGGGGGGAAAAATGCTTGCCACCAAATTTAAAAACAAGGAGCTCATCTCCAAAACATGCAAACAGTTCATACAGCTCAATACATACACATATATACATAACAATCAACCCAATAGAATATGGGCCAAAGATTTAAATGGACATTTGTCCAAAGAAAGCATCCAGATGGACATAAGCACATGAAAAGATGCTCAGGATCACTGTTAGTGAAATGCCACTCAAAACTGCAATGAAGTGTCAACTTACCCCCCTCAGAATGACCATCTGCGAAAAGTTGAAAGTGTTAATCACTCAGTAGTGTTTGAGTCTTTGCAACCCCATAGACTGTAGCCTGCCAGGCTCCTCTGTCCATGGAAATGCTCTAGGCAAGAATACTAGAGTGGGTTGCGGTTTCCTTCTCCAGGGGATCTTCCCAACCTAGGGATTGAACCCAGGTCTCCTGCCTTGCAAGCAAATGCTTTACCATCTGAGCCACCAGGGAAGCGCTTAATCTTCAAAAGATCTATAAAAAATTAAGTGCAGCTGAGGACAAGGGGAATAGGGAATCCTCCTACACTGTCTCAGAGATGTATATGGGTGGGTGCAGCCACGAAGGAGAACAGTGTGGAGATTCCTTAAAACATCAAATACAGACTTACCACCTGATCTGGCAAGCCCACTCCTTGTCTTAAATCCAGAGAAAATCATAATTTAAAATGATACCTGAACCTCTATTTTCAAGGCAGCACTATTGACAACCGCCAAGAGAGACCATCCACCAAAATGTCCATCAATAAAGAAATAAAGGGTAACTGGTCCATCTATATACTGGAATACACTCAGCCATCAAAAAAACCGAAGGAAAGAATGCCATAGGCAGCAGCTGAAATGGACCCACAGATGAGTAAGTGAAAGACAAATATCCTAAGCTATCACTTCTAGATGGAATCTAAACATGGATACAATAAACTTCTTGACAAAACATAAACAGCCTCCCAGACTTAGAAACAGTCCTTATGGTTACCAAAAAATGAAAGTTTTGGGGCAGGGAGAAATTAGAAACATGAGAATAACAGATACACTAGTGTTTATAAAATAACCCACAAGGACCCACTGCAAAGCACAAGGAACCCTACTCAACATTCTGTAATGACCTACGTGGGGAACGAAGCTGAAAAAGAACATATAAGGCATGTGTGAATTATTCAAGTTGCTGTACACCTAAAAAAAAAAAAAAACCACCCACCACAGTGTAAATTATCTATATATTCCAATTCAAAATAAGTGGCAAAAATAGACCAAAAAAAACAAAACAAAACTGAAGACTCTATTCTGCTCAGGCCTTGGGACCTGGGCTGATGTCACATCCCTGGAGCCTGAGTAGGCTTGGGTCCCCAGACTGGACTGTCGTGGAGCTGAGGGTCTGGTAAGGGTGTGCCAGGCAATGAGCCCCCCACTGTGACAGACATGAACTTCCTTTTCCCCTCTGTATGAGCCCACAGTCTCCAGATCCAGGCGGGTCCTCCTGCAGCAGAACCAGCCATAGTGCCCCCAAAGGATGGTGGAGCCTCTGGACTGGAAGAATTTTGCAAAGTCCCTTGGGCTCTGCGTCTTCTGGTGGTGGGGTTGGGGTTCCCACCTCCAGCTTCCTTCCTTAGGGTCACCCCACCTGTGGATGACACCCCCTTCTGCAGAGTGGTGTTGCGGTCGGGATCTGTCTTGGGAATGGAGGGTAAGGGGGAGGAAGTAAGGAGACACAAGTCTTAAGCATAGCCGCTCTCACTGACAACCCAGAAATAGGACTTGCCCTAGGGCTCTGGTTGCCCAGGTACCCAGAGTTGGGCATGAAGAAATGCTGCCACCTTGTGGCCATTTCCCACAACAACCGCTTGAATGCCGGGGCTGATGGCTATTCACAAGCCTGCCCTTAAGAAATGCCCTGGGGTAAATCACCAGAAAAGAATTCAAAACAGGGCAGACCTTCAAAAAGCTAATTGCAAGAGGTAAGTTGTACTCACAGTGTAGAATATAAACAGGGATCCGGAAAGATACTCAACATCACAAATTATCAGTTCAGTTCAGTTCAGTCGCTCAGTCGTGTCCAGCTCCTTGTGACCCCATGAAGTGCAGCACGCCAGGCCTCCCTGTCCATCACCAACTCACGGAGTTCACTCAGACTCACGTCCATCGAGTCAGCGATGCCATCCAGCCATCTCATCCTCTGTCGTCCCCTTCTCCTCCTGCCCCCAATCCCTCCCAGCATCAGAGTCTTTTCCAATGAGTCAACTCTTCGCATGAGCTGGCCAAAGTACTGGAGTTTCAGCTTTAGCATCATTCCTTCCAAAGAAATCCCAGGGCTGATCTCCTTCAGAATGGACTGGTTGGATCTCCTTGCAGTCCAAGGGACTCTCAAGAGTCTTCTCCAACACCACAGTTCAAAAGCATCAATTCTTCGGCTCTCAGCCTTCTTCACAGTCCAACTTTCACATCCATACATGACTACAGGAAAAACCATAGCCTTGACTAGACGGACCTTTGTTGGCAAAGTATTGTCTCTGCTTTTGAATATGCTATCTAGGTTAAAAGAACTGCAAATCAGTACTAGAATAAGTTTTCACCCTCCTTGCCTGGAAAAACCCCTGGATGGGGGAGCCTGGTAGGCCTCCAGTTCACGGGGTCGCAAAGAGTCAGACACGACTGAGCAACTTCACTTCACTCTACACTGGTCAGAATGACCGTCATCAAAAAGTCTATTCTCCCTGTGCAGCAACCTAGATGTCCATGGATAAAGAAGTTGTGGTATGTATATACAATGGAATAATACTCAGCTATAAAAAGGAAAAAAGTTGAGTCAGTTGTAGTGAGGTAGATGAACCTAGAGCCTGTCATACTGAGTGAAGTAAGTCAGAGAACAACAAATAAGTTGGACTGTGATGGACAGGGAGGCGTGGTGTGCTGCGATTCATGGGGTCCCAAAGAGTCGGACACAACTTAGCAGCTGAACTGAACTGAATGATATATATGGAATCTAGAAAAACAGCATTGATGAACCTGTTTTCAGGGAAGGAATGGAGACACAGATATAGAGAAGAGACTGGTGGACTGGGGAAGGAAAGAGTGGGGCAGATGGAGAAAGTCGCATCGACATAGATACACAGCCGAGTCTCAGACAGATAGACTGAGAAGGTGCTAGATAGTACAGGGAGCCCACCCGGCACTCTGTGATGAGCCAGAGGGGTGGGATGGCGTGGGGGGAGGTTCTCGAGGGATGGGATACATGGATACAAATATAATTATGACTGATTGACATTGTTGCATGGCTGAAACCAACATGACATTGTTAAGCAATTTTCCTCCAATTAAAAAATAAAAAATTTTTTAAAAGATTGTATGCTAAGTCACTTCAGTCATGTCCAACTCTTTGTAACCCCATGGACTACACAGTCCATGGAATTCTCCAGGCCAGAGTACTGGAGTGGGTAACCTTTCCCTTCTGCAGGGGATCTTTGCAAGCCAGGGATCAAACCCACGTCTCCAGCATTGCAGACAGATTCTTTAGAAGCTGAGCCACAAGGAAAGCCCAAGAATACTGGAGTGGGTAGCCTATCTACTCTCCAGTGGATCTTCCTGGACCTAATTAAGCTGAAAAATTTTGCACAACAAAGGAAAACACCAACTAGAGAGCAATGACATATGAATGGGAGAAAATAGGTACAGATCATGTAGGATTCACTGATATGAGGACCTGACAAAATAAGCAAGGTGGCATGTGCAATCAAAAGCAGCAGACTCACTGATAGTTTGAATGACTAGTGGTTTCCAGTGGGAGGGCAGGGGCTTCAATACGGCGGAGGAGGAGTGGGAGGTACAAACTGTTGGGAGGAAGACAGGCTCCCCTGTCCATGGAATTTTCCAGGCAAGAATACTGGGATTGGGTTGCCATTTCCTTCTGCAGGCGATCTCCCCTACCCAGGGATCGATCCCGTGTCTCCTGTGTGTCCTGCATTGGCAGGCGGATTCCTGAACATTAGTGCCACCTGAGAAGCCCTAAGACAGCTTCAAGGATGGAGCGTACAACATGGGAATATAGGCAATACTTTGTAAGAGCTGTAAATGGAAAGTGGCTTTCAAAATTGTCAACAAAATTATTGTAGAATTTAAAACAAAAGAAGTGAGTTGAGCCTGGGTGTGTGAGTAAAGGCTTCTTGGACTCGAGCCCAGGGGAAGTGAGGGAGGCCAATGGTGAGAGGTCTTGGGGTGGGGTCTAGAGTGTGGGACAGAGGGCAGGCTTTCCAGGCTCCAGCTGGGACCAGGCTGAGAAGGGCAGGCTTTCTCTTAGAGGGGGTCTGGGTGGGGGCTGCAGCATCTGGAGAAGCTCTGTAGGAAAGCCAAAGCCCACCTCAGAAGTCGAAGTCGTGCTTCAACCGAGTTTGAGAGATGCTGAGATGTGTGAGGAGGCGAACTAAACTGAGACCAGAGTGGAAGCAAAACATATCCAGGGTCCAGGGAAGGGATGGCACGAGGACAGAAGCGTCTAGAACACAGGGAGGGACGAGGGAGGAAAGGGAGGAGGGTGTTGACCTAGGAGTGTGCAGAGCCGGAAGGGGATGTTACCCACCAGGGTTCTTGGAATCCTAAGTCAATAGACATTGATAAGAGGACAGACAGGATATTCAGACAAGGTTTTATTGGGGCTCTGGGTGCATGAGGAAGGGAGTCAAACAAGTGACAAGTTGCCTTGTTTGCTCCTGGGGGGTTGGGGGAGTATCAGGGCGCACATGGGAAATCTGGTCCATTAAGTGGGGTGAGGGTAGGCTGGGTCCAGCATTGGGCAGGAGGGATGAATGCCAGGTCTGCCCAGCCCCTTGGTGGGACTGTGTGCAGGCATCACATCCAGCATCCTGCTTTAGTTCTCCAGCTCCAAAGGGGTGACTGGAGTTTTGATCTTTTTCCTTTTTTTATCTCGTGCATCATTTGCCCCATCTGTTCATGTATGTAGCATTATTTTTAGTCCCTTGTCGTTTCCTTCTTGTCTGTGGCTCAAGATGTGTGTCCACGCGGAAGCACTGCAGCCCAGGTCCCAGCGTGTCTGAAATCTAGAACCTGGAGAGCGGGGAGGGGCAGAGAATCGAGGATGGGGCAGGCCTAGGAGTGTGCAGAGCCCAGAAGAATCTAGAAAAGCTGGGGATGGGAGATGAGTTTAGGGGGCAGGGGGTGAAGAGAGGGGCACTGCCCTGAAGGATGGGGGGGAAAGTCAGGGTGAGGAGTAACTCTGATGGGGGAGGGACGGGGCTGCATTCCCAGTTTCCCTCCTTGAGGCAAATAGAGGCCTCAGGTGCATCTGGCACTGTTGGAACCGCCAGCCTCCTGGGCCCCGCCTTGGGAAGCACGGAGCTTCTTGGAGTTCACACCGTCGTCGTCCACACGCTTCCCCTCTGGGGAGGGCCTTATACTCCGGGGACTCCTCCGTGGCGCAGAGCTTTTCCTTCCCTCTGTTCTGACCCTATTCTGTCCCTAGCAGACTGGCGCCCGGGCCCTGTGCCCCTGACTCGTCTCGGGGCCGCCCGGGTTCCTCTGGCCCCTCTGCTGAGATCAGGAGCCCATCTGCATGGGCGCCGCCCCTGCTGCCCACAGGACACATCCTCAGGGCTCCCCTCCGGAATGTCCCGTTTGGCACCTCGCAGCCTTCCACCCCGCTGGGATTCAGGTCCCTCAGCCCTCCTGCCCCCAGGACCCTGTTCTTCCCATTGCTCCTGGCTTCCCTCCAGATCTCCTTGCCAAAATTGGGCCTCTGTACTGGCGCCAGATTACATCTGAGAGAGAGAGATTTAAGTGAAATGGAAAAACTAGCTTTACTGCTTAGCCACACACGGGGGACCAAGCAGGCAAATTGCCCTCAAGACTGTGTCCTGGGACTTCCCTGGGGGTCCAGTGGTTTAGGGTCCACTTTGAAATGCAGTGGACGTGGGTTCAGTCCCTGGTGGGGAATCTAAGATCTCCCAGCCCAGAAGCAGGCGAGCCCTCACCCCACAGCTGGTGAGTCTCTGCACTAAAAGCAAGATCCCACCAGAGGCAGGGACTATCCCACATCTGCAAATCAAAACCAAGACAGCCAAATAAATAGATAAATAAATAAAATATCAAAATAAATGAAAGGCCGTGTGTCTGGTCCTGGAGGGTTTTGAGGAGTCTTATAGTGTTCAAGGAGGAGAGCCTGATCAACTCGAGGACGCTCTTCTGTTGGGTCTGTGATGAGGTCTCGGGGAGCAGCAGCATCACCCTTGTGCTTCCAGGCGGTCTCAGGTCTTCCTGCTTGTGGGCAGCATAGTTCACTTCTTCCATCTGGCAGGGGTTTAAGATTCTGTAAAAGGGGTCAAAGGTCCTGGCTCAGAATATTATCGATAGCCCTTGAGGAAGAACTAGCAGTCCATGAGTTTGTTTAATAGCTACGATATTATTACTTTGACTTGACAGTTTCCTTTCTTTCTGCATTTTCTCACTTCTATGAGTAAAGACATTCTTGACTAAAGTTGTTTTTCCTAGATCAAAGGCAGGTGCACGTGGGTGGGGATCTACAAGGCTTCATAAGTTCCTTCTCGGCTACAATTCCAAGGGGAGTCAACCTATCTGATTTGAGGAAAGGACACAAGAACTGGAAATAATCTCAAGTACCAAGCTTTGTTAGCATCAACAGTTTGTGTTAAGGAAATATGATTTCTCTCTTTGACTACCTTATCATCAGTTCAGTTCAGTCACTCAGTCGTGTCCGACTCCTTGCGACCCCATGAATCGCAGCACACCAGGCCTCCCTGTCCATCACCAACTCCCGGAGTTCACTCAGACTCATGTCCATCGAGTCAGTGATGCCATCCAGCCATCTCCTCTGTCGTCCCCTTCTCCTCCTGCCCCCAATCCCTCCCAGCATCAGAGTCTTTTCCAATGAGTCAACTCTTCACATGAGGTGGCCAAAGTACTGGAGTTTCAGCTTTAGCATCATTCCTTCTAAAGAAATTCCAGGGCTGATCTCCTTCAGAATGGACTGGTTGGATCTCCTTGCAGTCCAAGGGACTCTCAAGAGTCTTCTCCAACACCACAGTTCAAAAGCATCAGTTCTTCAGTGCTCAGCCTTCTTCATAGTCCAACTCTCACATGCATACATGACCAGAGGAAAAACCATAGCCTTGACTAGACGGACCTTTGTTGGCAAAGTAATGTCTCTGCTTTTCAATATGCTATCTAGGTTGGACATAACTTTCCTTCCAAGGAGTAAGCGTCTTTTAATTTCATGGCTGCAGTCACCATCTGCAGTGATTTTGGAGCCCAAAAAAATAAAGTCTGACACTGTTTCCACTGTTTCCCCATCTATTTCCCATGAAGTGATGCGACCGGATACCATGATCTTCGTTTTCTGAATGTTGAGCTTTAAGCCAACTTTTTCACTCTCCACTTTCACTTTCATCAAGAGGCTTTTGAGTTCCTCTTCACTTTCTGCCATAAGGGTGGTGTCATCTGCATATCTGAGGTTATTGATATTTCTCCCGGCAATCTTGATTCCAGCTTGTGTTTCTTCCACTCCTGCGTGTCTCATGATGTACTCTGCATAGAAGTTAAATAAGCAGGGTGACAATATACAGCCTTGACGAACTTCTTTTCCTATTTGGAACCAGTCTGTCGTTCCATGTCCAGTTCTAACTGTTGCTTCCTGACCTGCATACAGATTTCTCAAGAGGACGGTCAGGTGGTCTGGTATTCCCATCTCTTTCAGAATTTTCCACAGTTTATTGTGATCCACACAGTCAAAGGCTTTGGCATAGTCGATAAAGCAGAAATAGATGTTTTTCTGAAACTCTCTGCTTTTTCCTTGATCCAGCGGATGTTGGCAATTTGATCTCTGGTTCCTCTGCCTTTTCTAAAACCAGCTTGAACATCAGGAAGTTCACGGTTCACATATTGCTACAGCCTGGGTTGGAGAATTTTGAGCATTACTTTACTAGCATGTGAGATGAGTGCAATTGTGCGGTCATTTGAGCATTCTTTGGCATTGCCTTTCTTTGGGATTGGAATGAAAACTGACCTTTTCCAGTCCTGTGGCCACTGCTGAGTTTTCCAAATTTGCTGGCATATTGAGTGCAGCACTTTCACAGCATCATCTTTCAGGATTTGAAAGAGTTCAACTGGAATTCCATCACCTCCACTAGCTTTGTTCGTAGTGATGCTTTCTAAGGCCCACTTGACTTCACATTCCAGGATGTCTGGCTCTAGGTCAGTGATCACACCATCGTGATTATCTGGGTCTTGAAGATCTTTTTTGTACAGTTCTTCTATGTATTCTTGCCACCTCTTCTTGATATCTTCTGCTTCTGTTAGGTCCATACCATTTCTGTCCTTTATCGAGCCCATCTTTGCATAAAATGTTCCCTTGGAATCTCTAATTTTCTTGAAGAGATCTCTAGTCTTTCCCATTCTGTTGTTTTCCTCTATTTCTTTCCACTGATCGCTGAGGAAGGCTTTCTTATCTCTTCTTGGTATTCTTTGGAACTCTGCATTCAGATGCTTATATCTTTCCTTTTCTCCTTTGCTTTTCACTTCTCTTCTTTTCACAGCTATATGTAAGGCCTCCCCAGACAGCTATTTTGCTTTTTTGCATTTCTTTTCCATGGGGATGGTCTTGATCCCTGTCTCCAGTACAATGTCACGAACCTCAGTCCATAGTTCATCAGGCACTCTAGCTATCAGATCTATGCCCTTAAATCTATTTCTCCCTTCCACTGTATAATCATAAGGGATTTGATTTAGGTCATACCTGAATGGTCTAGTGGTTTTCCCTACTTTCTTCAATTTAAGTCTGAATTTGGCAATAAGGAGTTCATGATCTGAACCACAGTCAGCTCCTGGTCTTGTTTCTGCTGACTATATAGAGCTTCTCCATCTTTGGCTGCAAAGAATATAATCAATCTGATTTCGGTGTTGACCATCTGGTGATGTTCATGTGTAGAGTCTTTTCTTGTGTTGTTGGAAGAGGGTGTTTGCTATGACCAGTGCATTTTCTTGGCAAAACTCTATTAGTCTTTGCCCTGCTTCATTCCATATTCCACGGCCAAATTTGCCTGTTACTCCAGGTGTTTCTTGACTTCCTACTTTTGCATTCCAGTTCCCTATAATGAAAAGGACATCTTTTTTGGATGTTAGTTCTAAAAGGTCTTGTAGGTCTTCATAGAACCGTTCAACTTCAGCTTCTTCAGCATTACTGGTTGGGGCATAGACTGGGATTACTGTGATATTGAATGGTTTGCCTTAGAAACGAACAGAGATCATTCTGTCGTTTTTGAGATTGCATCCAAGTACTGCATTTCAGACTCTTTTGTTGACCATGATGGCCACTCCATGTCTTCTGAGGGATTCCTGCCTGCGGTAGTAGATATAATGGTTATCTGAGTTAAATTCACCCATTCCAGTCCATTTCAGTTCGCTGATTCCTAGAATGTCGACATTCACTCTTGCCATCTCTTGTTTGACCACTTCCAATTTGCCTTGATTCATGGACCTGACATTCCAGGTTCTTGTGCAATATTGCTCTTTACAGCATCGGACCTTGCTTCTATCACCAGTCACATCCACAGCTGGGTATTCTTTTTGCTTTGGCTCCATCCCTTCCTTCTTTTTGGAGTTATTTCTCCACTGATCTCCAGTAGCATATTGGGCACCTACTGACCTGCGGAATTCATCTCTCAGTATCTTATCATTTTGCCTTTTCATACTGTTCATGGGGTTCTCAAGGCAAGAATACTGAAGTGGTTTGCCATTCCCTTCTCCAGTGGACCACAGTCTGTCAGATCTCTCCACCATGACCCGCCCGTCTTGGCTTGCCCCACAGGTATGGCTTAGTTTTCATTGAGTTAGACAAGGCTGTGGTCCTAGTGTGATAAGTTGACTAGTTTTCTGTGAGTACGGTTTCAGTGTGTCTGACTTCTGATGCCCTCTTGCAACACCTACCGTCTTACTTGGGTTTCTCTTACCTTGGCGTGGGGTATCTTTTCACGGCTGCTCCAGCAAAACGCACCCGTTGCTCCTTACCTTGGATGAGGGGTATCTCCTCACTGCCTCCCTTCCTGACCTTCAACATAGGATAGCTCCTCTAGGCCCTCCTGTGCCCTCGCAGCCACCGCTCCTTGGATGTGGGGTGGGCGGCTGCGACCGGTGCACTAAAGCGCAGGCGGCTGCGACCGGCACACTAAAGCTGCCCGCACACTAAAGCGCAGCCAAGAGGAGCTACCCCACGTCCGAGGTCAGGGGCAGAAGCTGAGAGGACCCCATGCCCGAAGGACAGTGGCCAAGAGGAGTTTACCCCACGTCCGAGGTCAGGGGCAGCGGCCGAGAGTGCCAGGCTGCGATGGTGCAGGAATGGCCGAGAGGAGCTACCCCACGTCCGAGGTCAGGGCGGCAGCTGAGAGGAGCTACCCTGCGTCTGAGGTCAGGGGCAGCAGCCGAGAGTGCCAGGCTGCCACAGCACAGGAACGGCCGAGAGGAGCTACCCCACATCCGAGGTCAGGGGCAGCAGCCCGGAGGAGCGACCCCATGCATCCATGCACGAGGCCAGGGGCGGCGGCCGGGAGGACCAACCCCACCTTGTCATAGCCCCTGGACAAACATTTGAAAAATATGAAAGCATATTACAATGAGGATAATGATTAATGATTTGCGATATTTTTCAAAAGAGTCCTCCTATTTTAGAGGGCAACAAGCAAGATGAGTTTTCAAGTATTTCCATCTGATAAATATGCGGTGTCCCAGTGGTCCTTGCTGTGAGGCTAGAGCTTGAATTGTCTCGCTCACAATTAGTGTTGCAACTAGAGAAAGCCCGCACTAGCAATGAAGAGCCTGTGTGCTACGTCAAAGACCAGCCTCCAAGAATGCGTAAATAAGTAAATCATAAAACCATATGTACAAAAAAGAGTCTCAGACTGAATTCCAGAAAACAAGGAACCAACACCATTCTAACCTCAGGAAGTCCAGGCCCAAATCCTGCCATTTGATTTTGCTTTCAGATTTCTGTCTTCGTAAGGGCCCCCAAATATGAAGATTATTGCAAATGTCAGGAGACAGTCATTTTTATTTACCTGATAAGGCTGCTCAGAGTTAAGCATCTCTAACTTCTGGGGAAACCAAGCGAGAGAAAAGTAACATATTTCCGTTTTACTCACAGAGGGCATTTATTCAATTGCTGTCAATCATTAGTAGCTTGAGGGGAAGGGCTGGGCTTTATCTAGAAAGCTAACGGATCAATGATATTTCAGAGCAAAAAAAAAAAAAAAAAAAAACCATAAACTTTAAAACTATATTTACTTTTTTTTCCCTATTTTTTAAAAATTTTATTTTATTTTTAAACTTTACATAATTGTATTAGTTTTGCCAAATATCAAAATGAATCTGCCACAGGTATACATATGTTCCCCATCCTGAACCCTCCTCCTTGCTCCCTCCCCATACCATCCCTCTGGGTCGTCCCAGTGCACTAGCCCCAAGCATCCAGTATCATGCATCGAACCTGGACTGGCATCTCGTTTCATACATGATATTTTACATGTTTCAATGCCATTCTCCCAAATCTTCCCACCCTCTCCCTCTCCCACAGAGTCCATAAGACTGTTCTATATATCAGTGTCTCTTTTGCTATAAAACTATATTTACAAGTTGACTCAGTATTTCATCTTTTGTTAAACACTTTTATAATACCAGCAGGGTTTTTTAATTGGGATTTTAAAATATCTTATCCAGTTAGTTGCCTGGTATAATGTGAAACTGATCAGACATCAGTGCTTGTCAAAATGGTCTCTCCTATGAATCTTCTCGGAGATGAAACCTTTTGCAAAACCATCAGAGTACAATAACTATGTGTGACTGACTTAAAGACTGAAAGATATAGTGATACAACTGAGCAGAATGTAATGGGTTAAGAAACTTGGTTACAATAACCAGAATTATGACTTGGTAGCAGAACTTGGTATGCCCTGGTATGTCCTAATTATGACACTGGGACCTACCAGGTTTGTAAGAATTCCATAATTTTTTTTTTTTTTTTTAGCAAATCTCTGTTAATAATATCCATCCCAGTATAACCTGAGAAGGCTTCTCATTCACTTGATAATGTTCCCCTTGGTGTTTAACATACCAGTGATGCTAGTTAATCTAATATTTCCCTCTGAGATGCCTCACAGTTCCTCTGGAACACTCAGAGTTAGCTAGAGAAAGAGACTTACCATCTGTTCTCCAAGGCAGCTCATATTCCAGAAAACTTTGTCTGTTACCAGAGAAAGAAAACCAAATTCCAGAATTGTTGCAGCTTACTATTAATAATAAAAGTCATTTACTCAATTAACTTATATTTAATCTTAATCAATCCTGAAATGTGCACAATTCTTGCTAAAGTCACATCATGAGAAACGCTGGGCTAGAAGAAGCAGAAGCTGGAATCAAGATTGCCGGGAGAAATATCAATAACCTCAGTTATGCAGATGACACCACCATTATGGCAGAAAGTAAAGAAAAACTAAAGAGCCTCTTGATGAAAGTGAAAGAGGAGAGTGAAAAAGTTGGCTTAAAACTCAACATTCAGAAAACTAAGATCATGGCATCAGGTCCCATGACTTCATGGGAAATAGATGGGGAAACAGTGTCAGAATTTATTTTTGGGGGGCTCCAAAATGACTGCAGATGGTGACTGCAGCCATGAAATTAAAAGACACTTCCTCCTTGGAAGGAAAGTTATGACCAACCTAGACAGCCTATTAAAAAGCAGAGACATTGCGTTGCCAACAAAGGTCCATCTAGTCAAGGCTATGGTTTTTCCAGTGGTCATGTACGGATGCGAGAGTTGGACTGTGAAGAAAGCTGAGCGCCGAAGAATTGATGCTTTTGAACTGTGGTGTTAGACAAGACTCTTGAGAGTCCCTTGGACTGCAAGGAGATCCAACCAGTCCATCCTAAAGGAGACCAGTCCTGGGTGTTCATTGGAGGGACTGATTCTGAGGCTGAAATTCCCATTTATTTTTAGTAGATGTTAAATCATATCACATTAGCAAAATCCTTTAAAACTGAAAATCAAGAAATAGGCAATTTAATTTTTTTATCAACAGTATATTTTAAAACATATAAGACATGCATATCTTAGGGCACAATTTTTCTTTTGTCATACGTGATATGTACTTAATAAATTCAAAAATATATAGTGTTTTTTCATAAAAGGAAGAGATAAGTAAACATAGACTTGTTCAGAACTCAGTGTTTGACTGTTTTATCTAAAATTGATTTACATTTTCAATGAATTCTCATCATTGAATTTAACAAAACTCTAATGGTTTAAATTCCTGCGCGTCCAAAAAACAAAGTATAATTCTTTTAAAGAGCTTACCTAAAAGCTTCTATACCATTTATTTCAGTTATTTATGAGATTATCAGTGTGAGTGAACTTTCTTGCCGACAACTTTTGCCCCAGGTATGACCTAGTGACTAGCAGTAGAACTAAGTACAGTGGAAGAATGTTGGTGTCTCGTGTCTCCAGTAATCAGACAGTTAACAAGCTAAACTGATGTCAGTACCAGACAGAGACTTAATACTGAACATTTCCCATATTTTGTGACTCAGAAATACTGCATTTGTAAGCGCTTATTGTACTTTAAGTCAATGGAATAGAGCTCATTTAGAAGTTAATCTCAGGAATATTTTCTAAAGACAAAGACACACACGGAGACACACACACGAGCAGAGATCTGTTTCATCATTTTACATTTCATGAATCAGGCACTGCAATTAAACTTGTCAGTTGATGAAAAACAGAGAGAACCGTCAAATGTACACACTTGAGGTCAAAGGCTTCTTTTTCTTTCCTCCTTCCACCCGTCTCCCGGCTCGGTTTCAATTCTTCTAAATAAGCCAAGGCTGAAACGCAGGCAATGTGGGCTGTGTTTGTATTAATACTTAGGGACATGGTGAGGCTTAACATCAACTTTTCTCCTAAGAATATCTTTGTTCTCTCAGGGTGAGTGTTCTAGAAAACTAAAGTGTGTCATCAAGACACTCTCTCCAACTGCACATGTAAAAAGAACCGGTTCTGAAATTTCAAAAGAGTTTCATCTCAACCATTTTCTCCAAAGTCTAAAGAATATTGTGACTACATAGTGTTAAACTATTTTGTCCTTATTGATAGGTTTAAACGTGTAGGTTAACCAGTCATCCAAAATGTGTCCTAGGAGGTTATCAGAGGAAATCAAAGGAGCATTTCCCATTTTTGATCAGACGCCCATGAGCCAAATACAAACCAGACCTCATTAGCTGATGGAAACCTTAACGAGGGGAAGGACACTAGAAAGCATAAAACTCAGAGTGGGTGTTTCCAGTTCCTGCCAAGCCCATGACCTGAGTCCTTAGACCTCACAGGTGAGATTTCCAACATGAAAACTAATCAGACAGGCACTCAATGTTTCCCAGATGGAAACAAATGTTCCTCAGATGGACATGTTGAAGGAGCCTCGGATACATGTCAGGGGACTCACCCAGATGCTGGCCAAGATGTCTCGATGTCCCAGACGTTGTCTTTCTCCTGCCTCAAAATAATTCCTTGGAGCAGCAAAATTCAAGCTGGTGTGGGCTGGAGGAAGACAGGAACACCCTTGAGGTGAAGGTGGCCTCCCCACCCTCTAGGGCGGCCCTCCTCTTCCCTCCTCTACCGCCTTGGTGTCCCCACTGCCCGCTTGGTGGACCAAGTATGGCTGGGGTTCAGCCTTCTTGAGCTGAGTCCTCGGAGAGCAGGCCTCTGAAAGAATCTTCCCAGCATTCCAACCTTCTGGAAAGAGGCTGCGTGGAGGAAAAATCTAGAGAGTGTGATGGGGCCAGGGGACACACAGGGGGTCACCCCTAAGCCAACCCCACATGGGACTCCAAATTTGTTACCCAAATTCAGCTTCTGCACACCAAGGCAGAGTGAAGTTTGTAAGAAAGAAGTATGGGTAAGGTAGAAAGAAAGAGCTTTACTGCTTTGCTAGAAAATTGGCCCATATTGGCGTTGTGCCCCCAAGACCATGAGTGCCAACCTGGAGTGGGTATGTGGAGTCTTTAGTGTTTATGGAGCCATGGCTGGTGTTGAGGCAGTGGGGAGGCCGCAGCATCAACCTTCTTGTTCCAGCCAGTCTGGGGTCTACCTGCTGTGGACAGCAGTTCACTTGTTCAGCCTGGCGGGGCTTTTGGTAACTGCAAAATAGCTGACACATATGGCACAGATATTATCAAGAGACCTTGAGGAAGAAAAGTCCTTGACTTTGTTCGAAGGCTCCAGTATTATTATTTTGTCTTGTTTGACATTTTCCCCTTCAGGGCTCTAATGAAATTTATTCTTTGTTTTTCCCCATCCTCGGCAGAAGGCATGAGGGATCTTTGTTCCCCGACCTGGATCCTACCTTCAGCCCATGAATTTGACTGGTGGAGTCTTAGCCACCAGACCACCAGGGAAGCCCCTAAATGAATTTCTTGGTGAAAGATTTTCTACAGACAAAAGGCTGGTGGAGGACTTGACTGGGGGTTTCTTCTGGGAAAGCCTCAGTGGGTCCTGCTTGGTTACAGTCTGGCCCTTCCCTGGTCTGCCCCTGCCTGGCCTCTAAGCCCTGCAGGAGAAGGAAGTCGGCACAGAAACAGGCAGGAGGCCACATGGGAGTTCAGATGCCATATTTCCTTAGGGTGAAGTCTATATGTTGTCAGGGTGGCTGAGTGGTAAAGAATATGTCTGCAATGCAGGACATGCTGGGGACTTGAGTCTGGTCTCTGGACAAGTAAGATCCCCTGGAGTAGGAAATGGCACGCCACTACAGCATTTTTGCCTGGGAAACCCCTTAGACATTGGAGCCTGTGGCACCACAGTCCAAAGGGTCATAAAGAACCACCGAACAGGCACACAGGTAGGAAGGTAACATTTGTGCATTGCTGGTAACAGCAAAAATTCCATTTCTATATTTTATCCTGGTTCCTGCAGTGGAGGAACCAATACAGGAAGGCAAGCTGGTAATCTTTGTCTCCTGAACACTGTTACCATCATGTCAGTGATGTCTCTCCAGGTTCAAATCAGTCTTGTTGGTTAGGCAGGCAGAGTTGGGATGTGTAAATCATAAGCAGACTGAAATCTTGGTCATAAACATCCCACACTGATAAGTCCTCTAACACAATAATGCATTTTCTTAAGACTTCACAAGAGCTGCTCCTCCCTTCTGCTCTGACCCTATTCAGTCCCTTGAAGACTGGCGTCTGGGTCCTATGCACCCCCAGCTCCTCTCAAGACCACCAGGGCCCCTCTGCTCACATTAGGAACAGGCCTCTGAGCTCCTGGGTCTGTGCCACAGCGCTACCCCTGCTCCCCACACTGAGCCCCTCAGGGCTCCCCTCCAGAATGTGCCCTCTGAAAACCTCCCCAAGCCCTTGACCCCAGGGGGGCTCAGATCCCTTGGCCCTCGCTCCTCCAGATCTGGCCCTTCCCCCTGCCCTGTGCCTGGCCTGAGCCTCAACCCAGCAGGAGAAGGAGGTCAGCACACAACCAGGCAGGAGACTGATCTCGGCCTGCAGTGACTCGAAGCAGGGTTTCAGCCCTGGCCAGAGACTGAGGTTGGGCTGTGGGAGGGAGAGCACTGGATCCTAACCACTAGACCACCAGGGTGAATGGCCAGTGACAAACCCTGACTCATTATCTATGTAGAGGTGAATCCCCACCTAGAGATGGAAATTGGTGAAGCAATCAGAGTCTTTATTAGGAGGGAAAGATAGACACACCAGAGGGCTCAAAGAGAGTAGGGGAGTCGGGCCTCATGGTAGTTAGGGTCACTTTTAAGGGGCATTTTTTCTGGATTTACTTTAGCCAATCATCTTGCTTTTCCTGGCTCTGAGTCCCTTTTTGGTACACCTCAGGGTCCCCCTGGGCTTGTCAGGTGGCTCAGTGGTAAAGAACCCACCTGCCAATTCAAGAGACATGGGCTCGATCCCTGGCTTGGAAAGATCTCCTGGTGGAGATAAGGGCAACCCACTCCAGGATTCTTGCCTAGAAAATCTCATGGAGCCTGGTGCGTTACAATCCATGGGGTCACAAAAGATTCAGACACAACTTGGTTACACAACAGCACTAAGATTCAGTCTAGCCATTGAAATGAAGAAGAGTTACTTGTAACAAGAAAGATGCATGTAGGGCTTCCCTGGTGTTCCAGTGGTTAAGAGTCCACCTGCCAATGCAGGGGACATGGGTTCCATCCCTGGTCCAGGAGGATTTCATGGGCCTTGGGGCATTTAAGCCTGTGCTCCACAACTACTGAAGCCTGCCTGCCTAGAGCCCACGCTCCACAACAAGAGAAGCCACCACAACAAGAAGCGTGTGTCCCCCAAATAGAGAGGAGCCTCCACTCGCAGCACAGAGAAAGCCCCCACACAGCAACAAAGACCTAGTGCACCAGAAAAATAAAACAAAACCACAAAAACATATCGCAATAACAGGAAATGACGTGGGGAATGTTCATTTGTGGTTAGACCACTCGGGTGAGAATCGGCTGCAGATGGAGTAAACACACCTGCTGGAGAAGTTTTCACACTGTCAGGCATGGTGGTCCTGTTGAAGAAACCGAAAACACTACAGAGCACAAGTGTGATCTGCCTTGTAAATCCTTCCTGGGCCCTCCTTTCCTACGAAGATTTCTGAGCTGATCCACTCCAGCACCACAGACAGCTCCCACTTCTGCCCTGCCTTTTCCCAGGTGGTTCATCAGGAGCTCAGCAAGCAGAGGAGGGCTGTCGACGGCCTGGACAATATGATAGGCAGGATGGGAAAGATTAGACCGAGACTAGGCGAGGCTTCAACATGGACCCCAGGTGGGCATAATGTGGGCAGGGATTGGAGACAGAGACTAGGAAGCTGTAGGTGAGAAAGGGGACGCTGACGACATGGGAAAGGACACCAGCCTCAACAGAGACAAGCCCTTTCTCCCCAGAATCTACCCAGAGGGAATCAGCCACAGCTCTGAATAGCAGGGAGCCTCATGAGCACAGAGGTCACCTGGAACCTCCTGGATTCTAGGTTCTATGTGCCCAGATTTAAATGAGCCCAATGTCAGTGCGTGCAGCCCTGCTCTTCAGAGACTATTCATCTTCCCCAAGGCTGAGTCATTTAGACATACTTTAAATTCACTGGCTCCGATGATAGAGAATCTGCCTGAAATGCAATCCCTGGGTCAGGGAGAAGGGAATGGCAACCCACTCCAGTATTCTTGCCTGGAGAATTCCATGGACAGAGGACCCTGGGGGGCTACAGTCCATGGGGTGGCAAAGAGTTGGACACAACTGAAGCGACTCTCACTGCACTAAATGCACTCTGAAAGTTGTAGGGGTTGTAACTTCAGGGCACTCGAACCTGGAGAGAATAGCTGTCATCAGCGTTGATTGCAAGCTTGGCCCCCGCCACATCCAGTCACTCATTCTTGACCAGTAAGAGCCCCTGAGGTTTGCTTTGCCTCATGCTTTTACAAATAAAAGCCCAGAAGTCAGAGCCACATCACATCCAGGTGTGATCCTGTCTTAATGAATAGTATATATGAGGAGTTTTGAGTGTCCAAGTGTTTGCAGAAATACTTTGGATAAAAAGACATCTGGGGATTCCCTAGTGGACTAAGTGGTTAAAAATCTGCTGGCAATGCAGGTAACTACATATGAAAAATTAAAGTGTTAATTGCTCAGTTGTGTCCAACTCTCTGCAACTTCACGGACTGTAGCCCTCCAGGCTCCTTTGCCCATGGAATTCTCCAGGGAAGACCACTGGAGTGGGTGGCCATTCCCTTCTCCAGGGATCTTCCCAACCCAGGGATGGAATCCCATCTACTGAATTGCAGGCAGGTTATTTACCATCTGAGCCACCAGGGAAGCCCATCTACATATAAAATAGAAGAATATAATGTTTCACTTTAACTGATGCCTGGCCTAAATTTCCAGTCATACTAGCCATTGTTTTAAAATATCCCTTATGGGCAGAGACACTTTAACATATATTAAAATTAAACCAGTTTTATTGTGATTATGAATTGGTTTCATAAAACAGCATCCAAGGGACCACTCCCCCACCCCCTAGTCAAAACACTTAATGTGATTCAAAGTAAATAAAAACATAGTCTTCAAAGATGAAAATTGTAAAACCCTAATTACTAAAGGGATGATTATCCCCATTTCTCCATTTGACACATGAATCTTGCCTGGCCTAAGATTTGGGAAAAATTTTAGGTCATTCCATACTGGATGACTACTAATAATAGTGTGGCTTCATTGATTAGAGCCCCCAGACCCAACATCCAATATTGTCAAAACCACTAATTCTGTTCAATCAACAACTGGCACATATTTAGTTTTGTTCAGTGCCTGTGTCAACAGTCTCTCATCTAAGATAGCCTGCACTCCCAAAGGGACACAATTCCCCCATTTCAGGCTTCACACAGGTACCACAAGGGCTCAGCATCTCAACTGGGCAGACAATGTTTTAGCGGCATCCCCCTTTCTCCAGGAGCACAGGTATTGAAACAGGAGCAGAATCCTATGGTCCTTGTGCCCCATGCCCCGCCATGTGCCTGCCTTTCTTCTACCTGAGGAAAACTTTAGTCAAAGAATGCCTGCAATCAAAGAAGTGAGAGATGGGAAAGCAAAGGAAGAGTCAAAGGAGATTAAAATTAACGTAGTGATTAAGCATAGTCAAGGATATTTAGCTGTTTCTGAAGGGCTATAGATAATATTCCGAGCAATATCCAGAGAGCCACGTTATAGATAGAGAAGCAACAAGTTGAGATGTTAATTACATGATGGTCAGACTGAACACAGGCTGTAAGCGGCCACTGTTTTCCTTGGAAATGGAATTTATGTTGAAAAACTGTTACATGTTGGGAGGGACAGTCAATGTACAAAGAACTCAATACAAAGTAGATAGTTTTAACCTTGGCTAGGGAGAAAAAAAGTCTTAAGTAATGTTCTTTTCCTGTATTTTCTTTAGAAAATATAGCAGCTGACTGTGCTGTTTCAGCATATAGCAGCCCCCTCGCACTTCTGTCTGGAAAAGCTCTTGCCCCACTGGTTGCCAGGAAGGGTGTGGGTGGGGGAGCGGTCAGTCCGCCTTTGGACAGCTGTCCAGCATCCTCCCCCCGCCGGCCCGGCCCGCTGGTGCCTGAAATAAAGCAAACTTTCCTTCTTTCCGCCAACCTGGCCGGTCTGCTTGTTTGAGAGCGGAGCAGCCGCACCCACCACACTTCTTCCGACAGCAGTGTGAGGTTTCAGGATGACATCCGCCTTCAAGGAGATGCAGTGGAAGCAGGTTTCATGTGCGAAGGACACAGACGTCTCACACCTTCTGGTCCTTTCCTGGGGTTCTGAAGCAACACGGTGCTCATGTACACATCTCCCTTCCACATCAGAGTCAACAGACAGTCCCGTCAGCGCCCTCAGAGACGCCTGCACTCAAGGAGCTTCGGGAACGGTGTCTCCCGCCATCTGGAGTCCCTGCACGGCTTCTGATGGCCACAACGTGCCCAAGGATTCGGGTGCAATGACACTACCCCTAGCAAGCTTTCTCAGCCCTCTCGAGACACGAGTGCGTCCAGATTTGATTCTCACACACACGTAGCCCATGTTCCCAGGGTCCCGGTCCCCGGCTTCTCAGAGACCACCTCCAGAGCTCCAAACACGCTCGGCTTATTCAAAAAGGGATATGCAGCAGCTGGCTTGGCCCCACACCTCTGTCCGCTTCCTGCAGAACTTTTTTCCCCAAACCACCAGATCTCAGCTCAGGCTTCGACACGCCCCCTCAAACTTCCACAGCGCTTTAAAACCTGCGGCTTTCCCTGGGTCCCTGCACCCTGCGCGGGCCCTCTCCTCACTAGGAGAGCAGTGAACGACTTTCAGCTTCTGTCTGTAGTGACCCTGGCCTCTCTGCGGAGACGCTCAGGCACCCCTGTCAATTAAGTCCCAGCCACCGCCTGACCGAAAGCAAGGCGATATTCATTATGTTTGGCGGGAGAGCCAGAACGATTTCCTTTATACGAGACCTCCTCCTGCGCTTCCTAAGCCACCTTGTGTGGATTTATCTCGAGAGTAAGATGATGCTCTTTCTGCCAAATGAATCACCCTACCAAGACGTGTTAAAGGAATTCATTGACCTGATTTGTCTGCGGGCAGTGAAACCTAGTTTGCACTTTTGGACAGGAAAGACTGCTGGTGCTACGAGAAACTGGTTTCTCGTTTCCGTTGCACCCAAGATGTCGTACTGCTTTAAGAAAGAACGTGATGAAGCAATGCGGGCAAATCCGGTTTAAACGGCATTTGGCACGACTTGGCAACGATTTGCTGAAGGATGCTTGACGTCCTTGTCGCGTCTCAAGGACGACGATCAGCTGAACTATGAACGAGAATTGAAAGGATTTGAAAACGGCATGACTCCTACACCTGTTTTGTTTGTGTGTTTCCCCCATAGCTTCCCAATCCAGTTTATGCTGACAAATGTAGTTACACGTTAGGAGGGACAACCCCTGTGCAAAAGTACTCAGTAGCAAGTAGATAGTTTTAACCTTGTTTAGTCAGGCAACAAGTCTTAAGTAATGTTCTTTTCCTGTATTTTCCTTCGAAAATATAGCAGCTGACTGTGCTGTTTCAGCATAGAGCAGCCCCCTCGCACTTCTGTCTGGAAAAGCTCTTGCCCCACTGGTTGCCAGGAAGGCTTTGGGTGGGGGAGCGGTCAGTCGGCCTTTGGACAGGTGTCCAGCATCCTCCCCCCCCGGCCCGCTGGCGCCTGAAATAAAGCAAACTTTCCTTCTTTCCGCCAACCTGGCCGGTCTGCTTGTTTGAGAGCGGAGCAGCCGCACCCACCACACTTCTTCCGACAGCAGTGTGAGGTTTCAGGATGACATCCGCCTTCAAGGAGATGCAGTGGAAGCAGGTTTCATGTGCGAAGGACACAGACGTCTCACACCTTCTGGTCCTTTCCTGGGGTTCTGAAGCAACACGGTGCTCATGTACACATCTCCCTTCCACATCAGAGTCAACAGACAGTCCCGTCAGCGCCCTCAGAGACGCCTGCACTCAAGGAGCTTCGGGAACGGTGTCTCCCGCCATCTGGAGTCCCTGCACGGCTTCTGATGGCCACAACGTGCCCAAGGATTCGGGTGCAATGACACTACCCCTAGCAAGCTTTCTCAGCCCTCTCGAGACACGAGTGCGTCCAGATTTGATTCTCACACACACGTAGCCCATGTTCCCAGGGTCCCGGTCCCCGGCTTCTCAGAGACCACCTCCAGAGCTCCAAACACGCTCGGCTTATTCAAAAAGGGATATGCAGCAGCTGGCTTGGCCCCACACCTCTGTCCGCTTCCTGCAGAACTTTTTTCCCCAAACCACCAGATCTCAGCTCAGGCTTCGACACGCCCCCTCAAACTTCCACAGCGCTTTAAAACCTGCGGCTTTCCCTGGGTCCCTGCACCCTGCGCGGGCCCTCTCCTCACTAGGAGAGCAGTGAACGACTTTCAGCTTCTGTCTGTAGTGACCCTGGCCTCTCTGCGGAGACGCTCAGGCACCCCTGTCAATTAAGTCCCAGCCACCGCCTGACCGAAAGCAAGGCGATATTCATTATGTTTGGCGGGAGAGCCAGAACGATTTCCTTTATACGAGACCTCCTCCTGCGCTTCCTAAGCCACCTTGTGTGGATTTATCTCGAGAGTAAGATGATGCTCTTTCTGCCAAATGAATCACCCTACCAAGACGTGTTAAAGGAATTCATTGACCTGATTTGTCTGCGGGCAGTGAAACCTAGTTTGCACTTTTGGACAGGAAAGACTGCTGGTGCTACGAGAAACTGGTTTCTCGTTTCCGTTGCACCCAAGATGTCGTACTGCTTTAAGAAAGAACGTGATGAAGCAATGCGGGCAAATCCGGTTTAAACGGCATTTGGCACGACTTGGCAACGATTTGCTGAAGGATGCTTGACGTCCTTGTCGCGTCTCAAGGACGACGATCAGCTGAACTATGAACGAGAATTGAAAGGATTTGAAAACGGCATGACTCCTACACCTGTTTTGTTTGTGTGTTTCCCCCATAGCTTCCCAACCAGTTTATGCTGACAAATTTAGTCACACGTTAGGAGGGACAACCCCTGTGCAAAAGTAGTCAGTAGCAAGTAGATAGTTTTAACCTTGTTTAGTCAGGCAACAAGTCTTAAGTAATGTTCTTTTCCTGTATTTTCCTTCGAAAATATAGCAGCTGACTGTGCTGTTTCAGCATAGAGCAGCCCCCTCGCACTTCTGTCTGGAAAAGCTCTTGCCCCACTGGTTGCCAGGAAGGGTTTGGGTGGGGGAGCGGTCAGTCGGCCTTTGGACAGGTGTCCAGCATCCTCCCCCCCCCGGCCCGCTGGCGCCTGAAATAAAGCAAACTTTCCTTCTTTCCGCCAACCTGGCCGGTCTGCTTGTTTGAGAGCGGAGCAGCCGCACCCACCACACTTCTTCCGACAGCAGTGTGAGGTTTCAGGATGACATCCGCCTTCAAGGAGATGCAGTGGAAGCAGGTTTCATGTGCGAAGGACACAGACGTCTCACACCTTCTGGTCCTTTCCTGGGGTTCTGAAGCAACACGGTGCTCATGTACACATCTCCCTTCCACATCAGAGTCAACAGACAGTCCCGTCAGCGCCCTCAGAGACGCCTGCACTCAAGGAGCTTCGGGAACGGTGTCTCCCGCCATCTGGAGTCCCTGCACGGCTTCTGATGGCCACAACGTGCCCAAGGATTCGGGTGCAATGACACTACCCCTAGCAAGCTTTCTCAGCCCTCTCGAGACATGAGTGCGTCCAGATTTGATTCTCACACACACGTAGCCCATGTTCCCAGGGTCCCGGTCCCCGGCTTCTCAGAGACCACCTCCAGAGCTCCAAACACGCTCGGCTTATTCAAAAAGGGATATGCAGCAGCTGGCTTGGCCCCACACCTCTGCCCGCTTCCTGCAGAACTTTTTTCCCCAAACCACCAGATCTCAGCTCAGGCTTCGACACGCCCCCTCAAACTTCCACAGCGCTTTAAAACCTGCGGCTTTCCCTGGGTCCCTGCACCCTGCGCGGGCCCTCTCCTCACTAGGAGAGCAGTGAACGACTTTCAGCTTCTGTCTGTAGTGACCCTGGCCTCTCTGCGGAGACGCTCAGGCACCCCTGTCAATTAAGTCCCAGCCACCGCCTGACCGAAAGCAAGGCGATATTCATTATGTTTGGCGGGAGAGCCAGAACGATTTCCTTTATACGAGACCTCCTCCTGCGCTTCCTAAGCCACCTTGTGTGGATTTATCTCGAGGGTAAGATGATGCTCTTTCTGCCAAATGAATCACCCTACCAAGACGTGTTAAAGGAATTCATTGACCTGATTTGTCTGCGGGCAGTGAAACCTAGTTTGCACTTTTGGACAGGAAAGACTGCTGGTGCTACGAGAAACTGGTTTCTCGTTTCCGTTGCACCCAAGATGTCGTACTGCTTTAAGAAAGAACGTGATGAAGCAATGCGGGCAAATCCAGTTTAAACGGCATTTGGCACGACTTGGCAACGATTTGCTGAAGGATGCTTGACGTCCTTGTCGCGTCTCAAGGAAGACGATCAGCTGAACTATGAACGAGAATTGAAAGGATTTGAAAACGGCATGACTCCTACACCTGTTTTGTTTGTGTGTGTTTCCCCCTATAACTTTCCAACCCAGTTTATGTTGACAAATTTAGTTACATGTTAGGAGGGACAGTCCCCATACAAAAATACTCAATACGAAGTTCATATTTTTACCCCAAATCTTTACCCTTTAATCTTTTCCAGTATTTTTTCAGAAAATACTCCCTTTGTAAATTCAAATTTGTCCGTTTTGAGTCTTCTGACTCAGCATTTTGAACACTTCCATTTCTTGTGTTGGTAGCGCTTTGCAGGTTCTCCTGTCTCTTGTTTTTGCCTCTCAAATTCTTGTTTCTTCGCCGCACATGGAGCTTGCTCATATTCTTCGTGTGCCTTTTGGTTTGATGTTTTCTTTTGCTTTGGAATGTTTCATAGAGTATATTCTCGTGCTGCAGTGCCCTTCTGGCAGAAGCCGTTCAGTGCTACAATGTCCTTCAGACAAAGCCTGGTCAGGCGTACCTTGGTCTTCTGGCAAAGACTGCTCACCTTGTTCTAACCAGGATTGGTCAGCTTTTCTCAGCTGCTTGCTGAGTCTTTCCTCTCCAGCTAAATAGAGATGGTTCCAGTGACCAGGGTGTTAGGGCAAGCGCACTGATTGTAACCACCCACCCTGGCCAGGCACTATAGTAACCATTTGCAGGAGTTGTTTTATGACAGGACCTTCTGGCAAGGAAGACGGAACTACTAAGCCTCCACTTATTAGAAGAAGAAGTTTGGGAGAGATCCCAAGGAGACTCCACTTGTCCGACCACATCCCAGAATCCTTCTCTCTGGCATCCATCTGGCCTGAAGTAGGTGTGCACCACCAGGAAGGACTCTGCGTCAGAATGTTTGGCTAAAGACAACCCGGAAACTAATCCCATCACCATAACACCCATGACCACAAGCCATGTGACAGAGCTGTTCTCCTGCGTTCCATTACCCTATGGCTCTCCACCCGGGTGCTCTTTCCCAAGAAAATCTCTTGCTTTGTCAGCACATGTGTCTCCTCCAACAATTCATTTCTGAGTGTTAGACAAGGGCCCAGGTTTGGGCCCTGGAAGGGGTCTCTGCTCCTGCAACAAGGGTACCAATCTGTGCACTGGGATTCGCCTGAGCTCATCTCACATGCTAGTAAAGTAATGCTCAATATTCTCCAAGCCAGGCTTCAGCAATACGTGAACCATGAACTTCCAGATGTTCGAGCTGATTTTCGAAAAGGCAGAGGGACCAGAGATCAAATTGCCAACATCCTCTGGATCAAGGAAAAAGCAAGAGAGTTCCAGAAAAACATCTATTTCTGCTTTATTGACTATGCAAAAGCCTCTGACTGTGTGGATCACAATAAACTGTGGAAAATTCTGAAAGAGATGGGAATACCAGACCACCTGATCTGCCTCTTGAGAAATCTGTATGCAGGTCAGGAAGCAACAGTTAGAACTGGACATGGAACAACAGACTGGATTCCAAATAGGAAAAGGAGTACATCAAGGCTGTATATTGTCACCCTGCTTATTTAACTTCTATGCAGAGTACATCATGAGAAACGCTGGACTGGAAGAAACACAAGCTGAAATCAAGATTGCCAAGAGAAATATCAATAATCTCAGATATGCAGATGACACCACCCTTATGGCAGAAAGTGAAGAGGAACTCAAAAGCCTCTTGAAGAAAGTGAAAGTGGAGAGTGAAAAAGTTGGCTTAAAGCTCAACATTCAGAAAACGAAGATCATGGCATCCAGTCCCATCACTTCATGGGAAATAGATGGGGAAACAGTGGAAACAGTGTCAGACTTTATCTTTTTGGGCTCCAAAATCACTGCAGATGGTGACTGCAGCCATGAAATTAAAAGACGCTTGCTCCTTGGAAGTAAAGTTATGACCAACCTAGATAGCATATTCAAATCAGAGGCATTGCTTTGTCAACTAAAGTCCGTCTAGTCAAGGCTATGGTTTTTCCAGTGGTCATGTATGGATGTGAGAGTTGGACTGTGAAGAAGACTGAGCGCCAAAGAATTGATGCTTTTGAACTGTGGTGTTGGAGAAGACTCTTGAGAATCCCTTGGACTGCACGGAGATCCAACCAGTCCATTCTGAAGGAGATCAGCCCTGGGATTTCTTTGGAAGGAATGATGCTAAAGCTGAAACTCCAGTACTTTGGCCACCTCATGCGAAGAGTTGACTCATTGGAAAAGACTCTGATGCTGGGAGGGATTGGGGGCAGGAGGAGAAGGGGACGACAGAGGATGAGATGGCTGGATGGCATCACTGATTTGATGGTCGTGAGTCTAAGTGAACTCTGCGAGATGGTGATGGACAGGGAGGCCTGGCGTGCTGCGATTCATGGGGTCACAGAGTCAGACACGACTGACAAACTGAACTGAACTGAGCTGAACTGAGCCTTATTTTCCCTCCAGAGCAATATCTTGGAAGTTTGCTGAATCTTTAGTTTTCTTTGAAATGGGAAGCCTCATCCCTCGCGAATGCTCCCCATGAGGGCTACAGATGGTTATTACATTGCTATGTACTCTGCTTTACATTCTTATTTCTGAATCCCGCCGATGAGACTCCTTCTTCTTGCATCCCAAAACACCCTGTCCATGCCCCTCTCCCCCGACCCATGGTGCCCTCCATCTACAACTTAAAAAAAAAAATTGGAACTTGATACCTGAGTAAAATAAAGATATAAGTAAATGCAGTGCAGTGGATGGTGTGTTTCTTTGGTGTGGTTTGCCTGATGTCCAGCCCAGGGTCTTTCCCATGGACCCTAGAGTGGGAGTGGGTCTCCAGCAGGAGAAAGTGCAAGGGTGGGGGTAGGAGTCGACAGGAGCCCTCTGTCGGGGGTGGAGGCCAGGGTGCTGGGGTGCAGATGTGGTTCAGAGAAACGGGAAGGGGAGTGGAGGTCCACAGGCTCAAATTGTGGACTTGAGACCAGACAGGTTTTGAGAAAATCCTGCCTCAGTAGCCGAATATGCAGAGAAGCTGCGGTGGCACTGGATGGTTTGAGAAGGCAATTTCTGACGTCAAATCACATCCCAATCAGGATGTATACCAATGGAGCCCAGAGGAGAAATTGGAGCCTAGAAGATAAAGTGCGCGCATGAAAAGGGTGCATAGAAACCTTCCAATGGCTTCCTGATGTGAACGTTTTGTCCATGGGACAAAAAGACCCAGATCTGGCCATTCTTAACATATTGTTATGGCTTTCTGAATATTATAATATTATATTAATATTATATTAGTATAATATAATGATATTATAGTAATTAAATGTCAATATAAATTATAATTTATATAATCTATATTTTAAATTTTTACATGAATTTTAAAGTTTATATATAATATAAATTTTATTTTTATTACAATTGAATTAATATATTATTAATGATAATAATTAAGATATATTCTATTACTATAATATATTATGTGAATATATATTATATTTAATGTTTTAATTATATTATATATTATAGTAAATATTATTTTATATAATATATCAATTATATATAAAATTGTATAAATGATAAGGTAGAATAACAGATGATTCTAAAGAATGTATTATATATAATATATAATATTTGATATAATGACATTATATATAATTATATATTTTAGTAATGTTAAAAATTATATATAATATGTTATATATAATATTTAGCAATATATAATATATGTTACATAATGTATAATAAGAATATATACAATATATAGTATGTATTATAAATGTACATTGTACATTATATGTAAAGCATATAATTTATCTATAATATTATCTATTTATGTATTATGTTAATATCAATATGTTGTATATAATAATATATACTCTATAACAATATATTATATAATCTTTTACTATATATTATTATGCTATATATTATATCATTGTATATGTAATATTTTATTTATATATTTATTATTATAGATTTTGAGCATATATTAAAACTTATTGCATTTTTAAATGCCTTAAAACTAAAACCAAGAAACAAGCAATTGATTTTCTTTAACAACATTAAATTTTATAATCTATAAGACATAAAAATTTATGGCTAATTTTTCTTTATGTAGTGCAATATATGTACTTAGTAAACTGAAATATATTTAGTGTTTTTTTCATAAAAGGCAAAGGTAAGTAAACATAGACTTGTTCACAAGTCAATGTTTCAGTATTTTATCTAAAACTGATTTAACTCTTCAATGAATTCTCATCATGGAACTTAATTTAACAAAACTCTAATGGTTTAAATTCCCGAGAATCCAAAAAGACAAAAGATAATTCTTTTAAGGAGCTTACCTAAAGGCTTTTCTACCATTTATCTCAGTTATTTATGACAATATATCACTATGGGTCAACTTTTGTGCTGACAAATTTTGCAACAGCTGTGACCTACTGACTAGCAGTAGAACCAGGTACAAGGAAAGTCGGTGCTGAGGCTAAATGTTGGTGTCTCGTGCCTCTAGTAATCAGACACAATTAAACAAGCAAAACTGACATCAGTACCAGACAGAGACTTAATATTGAACATTTCTCAGATTTTGTGGGTCTTAGAAATTTGTAAGCACTTATTTTTCTTTAAGTCAATGGAATAGAGCTCATTTAGAAGTTAATCTCAGGAATATTTTCTAAAGATAAAGACACTCACTGAGACACACACACGAGCAGAGATCTGTTTCATCATTTTATATTTCATGAATCAGGCACTGCATTTAAGCTTGTCGGTTTATGAAAAAGAGAGAGAATAACAAATGTACACACTTGAGGTCAAAGGCATCTTTTTCTTCCCACCTTCCACCCCCCTCCCCTGGCTCAATTTCAATCCTTCTAAGTAAGCCAAGGCTGAAACGCAGGCAATGTGGGCTGTGTTTGTATGAATACTTCAGGGAAATGTTTTTTTTTAATTTATTTATTTTAATTAGAGGCTAATTACAATATTGTATTGGTTTTGCCATACATGAACATGAATCCGCCACGGGTGTACACGTGTTCCCAATCTGAACCCCCCTCCCACCTCTGACCCCATACCATCCCTCTGGGGCATCCCAGTGCACCATCCCCAAGCATCCTGTATCCTGCATCAAACCTAGACTGGCGATTCATTCCTTTTATGATATTATACATGTTTCAATGCCATTCTCCCAAATCGTTCCCCCCTTGAGGGACATGTTGAGGCTTAACATCAACTTTTCTCCTAAGAATATCTTTATTCTTAAAGCGCGAGTGTTCTAGAAAACTAAAGTGTGTCATCAAGCCATCTCTCTCCAACTGCACATGCAAAAAAACCAGTTCTGAAATTTCAAAAGAGTTTCATCTCAACCATATTCTCCGAAGTCTAAAGAATATTGTGACTACATAGTGTTAAACTATTTTGTCCTTGTTTAAACGTGTAGGTTGACTGCTGCTGCTTCTGCTACTAAGTCGCTTCAGTCGTGTCCAACTCTGTGCGACCCCATAGATGGCAGCCCACCAGGCTCCGCCATCCCTGGGATTCTCCTGGCAAGAACACTGGAGTGGGTTGCCATTTCTTTCTCCAATGCATGAAAGTGAAAAGTGAAAGTGAAGTCACTAAGTCATGTCTGAATCTTCGTGACTGCATGGACTGCAGCCTACCAGACTCCTCCGTCCATTGGATTTTCCAGGCAACAGTACTGAAGTGTGTTGCCATTGCCTTCTCCGTAGCTTGACTAGTCTTCCAAAATGTGTCCTAGGTGGTTATCAGAGGGAATCAAAGGAGGGCTTCCCATTTTTGAACGGACACCCATGAGCCACATACAAACCAGAACTCATTAGCTGATGGAAACCTTATACGAGGGGGAAGACACCAGAAAGCATAAAGCTCAGAGTGGCTGTTTCCAACTCCTGCCAAGTCCATGACCTTAGTCCTTAGATCTCACAGGTGGGATTTCCAACATGAAAGCTAACCAGACAAGCACTCACTGTTCCCCAGATGGAAACAAATGTTCCTCAGATGGACATGTTGAAGGAGCCTCAGATACATGGCGGGGGACTCACCCAGACGCTGGCCAAGATGTCTCAATGTCCAAGACGCTGTCCTTCTCCTTCCTCAAAATAATTCCTTGGAGCAGCAAAATTCAAGCTGGTATGGGCTGGAAGAAGACAGGAACATCCTTGAGGCGAAGGTGGCCTTCCCACCCTCTGGAGCGGCCCTTCCTCTTCCCTCCTGTACCGCCTTGGTGTCCCCACTGCCTGCTTGGTGGACCGAGTATGACTGGGGCTCAGCCTTCTTGACACGGGTCCCCAGAATTCAAGCCTCTGAAGGAATCTTCCCAGCATTCCAACCTTCTGGAAAGAGGCTGCGTGGAGGAAAAATCTAGAGAGTGTGATGGAGCCAGGGGACACCCAGGGGGTTACCCCTAAGCCAACCCCACACGGGACTCCAAATTTGTTACCCAAATTCAGCCTCTGCACACCAAGGCAGAGTGGAGTCTGTAAGAAAGAAGTTTGGGTGAAATAGAAAGAAAGAGCTTTACTGCTTTGCTAGGAAAAATGGGCCACATTGGCCTAGTGCCCCCAGAGCCGTGAGTGCCAGCCTGGAGCGGGTATGTGGAGTCTTTAGTGTTTATGGAGCCCTGGCTGGTGTTGAGGCAGTGGGGAGGCCGCAGCATCAACCTTCTTGTTCCAGCCAGTCTGGGGTCTACCTGCTGTG
Source organism: Bos indicus x Bos taurus (assembly GCF_003369695.1). NCBI lineage: Eukaryota > Metazoa > Chordata > Mammalia > Artiodactyla > Bovidae > Bos > Bos indicus x Bos taurus. The sequence goes on along the minus strand of NC_040093.1, from coordinate 15,113,320 downwards.
GGCAGCAGTTCACTTGTTCAGCCTGGTGGGTGTTTCGGTAACTGCAAAATAGCTCACACATAAGGCACAGAATATTACCAAGAGACCTTGAGGAAGAAAAGTCCTTGACTTTGTTTGATGGCTTCAGTATTATTTTGTCTTGTTTGACATTTTCCCCTTCAGGATCTTCTCACTGCTTTGATGAAATTTATTCTTTGTTTTCCCCCATCCTTCCAGAAGGCATGAGGGATCTTTGTTCCCCGACCTGGATCCTACCTTCAGCCCATGAATTTGGTGGAGTCTTAGCCACCAGACCACCAGGGAAGCCCCTAAATGGATGATTTGGTGAAAGATTTTCTACAGACAAAAGGCTGGTGGAGGACTTGACTAGGGGTTTCTTCTGGGAAAGCCTCAGTGGGTCCTGCTTGGTTACAATCTAGCCCTTCCCTGGTCTGCCCCTGCCTGGTGTCTCAGCCCTCCAGGAGAAGGAAGTCGGCACAGAAACAGGCAGGAGGCCACATGAGAGTTCTGATGCCATTTATTTCTTTAGGGTGAAGTGTACACATTGTCAGGGTGGCTGAGGGGTAAAGAATATGCCTGCAATGCAGGACATGGCGGGGGCTTGAGTCTGGTCTCTGGATGCATAAGATCCCCTGGAGTAGGAAATGGCATGCCACTACAGTATTTTTGCCTGGGAAACCCCATGGACAATGGAGCCTTGGGGGCCACAGTCCAAAGGGTCACAAAGAACCACTGAACAGGCACACAGGTAGGAAAGTAACATTTGTGCAATGCTGGTAACAGCAAAAATTCAGTTTCTGTATTTTGTCCTGATTCCTGCAGTGGAGGAACCAGTACAGGAAGGCAAGCTGGTAATCTTGTCTCCTGAACACTGTTACCATCATGTCAGTGATGTCTCTCCAGGTTCAAATCAGTCTTGTTGGTTAGGCAGGCAGAGTTGGGATGTGTAAATCATAAGCGGACTGAAATCTTGGTCATAAACATCCCACACTGATAAGTCCTCTAACACAGTAATGCATTTTCTTAAGACTTCACAAGAGCTGCTCCTCCCCTCTACTGTGACCCTATTTAGTCCCTTGAAGACTGGCGTCTGGGTCCTATGTGCCCCCAGCTTCTCTCAAGACCACCAGGGCCCCTCTGCTCAGATTAGGAACTGGCCTCTGAGCTCCTGGGTCTGTGCCACAGCACTACCCCTGCTCCCACACTGAGCCCCTCAGGGCTCCCCTCCAGAATGTGCCCTCTGAAAACCTCCCCAAGCCCTTGACCCCAGGGGGGCTCAGATCCCTTGGCCCTCGCTCCTCCAGATCTGGCCCTTCCCCTGCCCTGTGCCTGGCCAGAGCCTCAGCCCAGCAGGAGAAGGAGGTCAGCACACAACCAGGCAGGAGACTGATCTCAGCCTGCAGTGACTTGAAGCAGGGTTTCAGCCCTGGCCAGAGACTGAGGTCGGGCTGTGGGAGGGAGAGCACTGGATCCTAAGCGATAGACCACCAGGGTGAATGGCTGTTGACAAACCCTGACTCATTATCTATGTAGAGGTGAATCCCCACCTAGAGATGGAAAATGGTGAAGCAAGCAAGTGTTTATTAGGAGGGAAAGGGTGCTTGTGGATAGACTCGCCAGAGGGCTCAGAGAGAGTGGGGAAGTCAGGCCTCATGGTAGTTAGAATCACTTTTAAGGGGCATTTCTTCTGGATTTCCTTTAGCCAATCATCTTGCTTTTCCTGGCTCTGAGTCCCTTTTTGGTACACCTCAGGGTCCCCCTGGGCTTGTCAGGTGGCTCAGTGGTAAAGAACCCACCTGCCAATTCAAGAGACATGGGCTCGATCCCTGGCTTGGAAAGATCTCCTGGTGGAGATAAGGGCAATCCACTCCAGGTTCTTGCCTAGAAAATCTCATGGAGCCTGGTGCGTTACAATCCATGGGGTCACAAAAGATTCAGACACAACTTGGTTACACAACAGCACTAAGATTCAGTCTAGCCATTGAAATGAAGAAGAGTTACTTGTAACAAGAAAGATACATGTAGGGCTTCCCTGGTGTTCCAGTGGTTAAGAGTCCACCTGCCAATGCAGGGGACATGGGTTCCATCCCTGGTCCAGGAGGATTTCACGGGCCTTGGGGCATTTAAGCCTGTGCTCCACAACTACTGAAGCCTGCCTGCCTAGAGCCCACGCTCCACAAGAAGAGAAGCCACCACAACAAGAAGCGTGTGTCCCCCAAATAGAGAGGAGCCTCCACTCGCAGCACAGAGAAAGCCCCCACACAGCAACAAAGACCTAGTGCACCAGAAAAATAAAACAAAACCGCAAAAACATATCGCAATAACAGGAAATGACGTGAGGAATGTTCATTTGTGGTTAGACCACTCGGGTGAGAATCTGGGCTGCAGATGGAGTAAACACACCTGCTGGAGAAGTTTTCACACTGTCAGGCATGGTGGTCCTGTTGAAGAAACCGAAAACACTACAGAGCACAAGTGTGATCTGCCTTGTAAATCCTTCCTGGGCCCTCCTTTCCTAGGAAGATTTCTGAGCTGATCCACTCCAGCACCACAGACAGCTCCCACTTCTGCCCTGCCTTTTCCCAGGTGGTTCATCAGGAGCTCAGCAAGCAGAGGAGGGCTGTCGACGGCCTGGACAATATGATAGGCGGAATGGGAAAGAGTAGACTGAGACTAGGCGAGGCTTCAACATGGGCCCCAGGTGGGCATACTGTGGGCAGGGATTGGAGACAGAGACTAGGAAGCTGTAGGTGAGAAAGGGGACGCTGACGACATGAGTGCGGGCGGCTGCGAGCGGCGCACTTAGCACGACCTGCGCACTTAGCACAGCTGAGAGGAGCTACCCCACGTCCGAGGTCAGGGTCAGAAGCCGGGAGGACCCCACGCCCGAGGGGCGGCGGCCAAGAGGAGTTACCCCACGTCCGAGGTCAGGGGCAGCGGCCGGGGGGAGCTACCCCACGCCCGAGGCCAAGGGTGGCGGCTGGGTGGAGAAACCCCATGCCCGAGGCCAGGGGCGGCACTGGGAGAAGCTACCCCATGCCCGAGGTCAGGGGCGGCGGCCGAGAGGAGCAACCCCATGTCCAAGGAGTGGTGGTTGTGCGGGCGCAGGAGGGCCTAAGGAGCTATTCCATGTTCAAGGTCAGGATGGGCGCCGGTGAGGAGATACCACTCTTCCAAGGTAAGGAGCACCGGCTGCGCTTTGCTGGAGCAGCCGTGAAGAGATACCCCACGTCCAAGGTAAGAGAAACCCAAGTAAGACGGTAGGTGTTGCAAGAGGGCATCAGAGGGCAGACACAGAGAAACCATACTCACAGAAACTAGTCAATCTAATCACACTAGGACCACAGCCTCGTCTAACTCAGTGAAACTAAGCCATGCCCGTGAGGCCACCCAAGACAGGCGGGTCATGGTGGAGAGGTCTGACAGAATGTGGCCCACTGGAGAAGGGAATGGCAAACGAGTATTCTTGCCTTGAGAACCCCATGAACAGTATGAAAAGGCAAAATGATAGGATACTGAAAGAGAAACTCCCCAGGTCCGTAGGTGCCCAATATGCTACTGGATATCAGTGGAGAAATAACTCCAGAAAGAATGAAGGGATGGAGCCAAAGCAGAAACAATACCCAGTTGTGGATGTGACTGGTGATAGAAGCAAGGTCCAATGTTGTAAAGAGCAATATTGCATAGGAACCTGGAATGTCAGGTCCATGAATCAAGGCAAATTGGAAGTGGTCAAATAAGAGATGGCAAGAGTGAATGTCGACATTCTAGGAATCAGCGAACTAAATTGGACTGGAATGGGTGAACTTAACTCAGATAACCATTATATCTACTGCTACAGGCAGGAATCACTCAGAAGAAATGGAGTAGCCATCATGGTCAACAAAAGAGTCCGAAATGCAGTACTTGGATACAATCTCAAAAACGACAGAATGATCTCTGTTTGTTTTCAAGGCAAACCATTCAATATCACAGTAATCCAAGTCTATGCCCTAACTAGTAACGCTGAAGAAGCTGAAGTTGAACGGTTCTAAGAAAACCTACAAGACCTTTTAGAACTAACACCCAAAAAAGATGTCTTTTTCATTATAGGGGACTGGAATGCGAAAGTAGGAAGTCAAGAAACACCTGAAGTAACAGGCAAATTTGGCCTTGGAATACGGAATGAAGCAGGGCAAAGACTGATAGAGTTTTGCCAAGAAAATGCACTGGTCATAACAAACACCCTCTTCCAACAACACAAGAGAAGACTCTATACATGGACATCACCAGACGGTCAACACCGAAATCAGATTGATTGTATTCTTTGCAGCCAAAAATGGAGAAGCTCTATACAGTCAACAAAAACAAGACCAGGAGCTGACTGTGGCTCAGATCATGAATTCCTTATTCCCAAATTCAGACTGAAATTGAAGAAAGTAGGCAAAACCACTAGACCATTCAGGTATGACCTAAATCAAATCCCTTATGATTATACAGTGGAAGTGAGAAATAGATTTAAGGGACTACATCTGATAGATAGACTGCCTGATGAACTATGGACTGAGGTTCGTGACATTGTTCAGGAGACAGAGATCAAGACCATCCCCATGGAAAAGAAATGTAAAGAAGCAAGATGGCCATCTGGGGAGGCCTTACAAATAGCTGTGAAAAGAAGAGAAATGAAAAGCAAAGGAGAAAAGGAAAGATATAAGCATCTGAATGCAGAGTTCCAAAGAATAGCAAGAAGAAATAAGAAAGCCTTCCTCGGCGATCAATGGAAAGAAATAGAGGAAAACAATAGAATGGGAAAGACTAGAGATCTCTTCAAGAAAATTAGAGATACCAAGGGAACATTTCATACAAGGATGGGCTTGATAAAGGACAGAAATGGTATGGACCTAACAGAACCAGAAGTTATTAAGAAGAGGTGGCAAGAATATACAGAAGAACTGTACAAAAAAGATCTTTATGACCAAGATAATCACGATGGTGTGATCACTGACCTAGAGCCAGACATCCTGGAATGTGAAGTCAAGTGGGCCTTAGGAAGCATCACTACGAACAAAGCTAGTGGAGGTGATGGAATTCCACTTGAGCTCTTTCAAATCCTGAAAGATGATGCTGTGAAAGTGCTGCACTCAATATGCCAGCAAATTTGGAAAACTCAGCAGTGGCCACAGGACTGGAAAAGGTCAGTTTTCATTCCAATCCCAAAGAAAGGCAATGCCAAAGAATGCTCAAACTACCGCACAATTGCACTCATCTCACACACTAATAAAGTAATGCTCAAAATTCTCCAAGCCAGGTTTCAGCAATGCTTGAACCATGAACTTCCAGATGTTCAAGCTGGTTTTAGACAAGGCAGAGGAACCAGAGATCAAATTGCCAACATCCGCTGGATCATGGAAAAAGCAAGAGAGTTCCAGAAAAACATCTATTTCTGCTTATTGACTATGCCAAAGCCTTTGACTGTGTGGATCACAATAAACTGTGGAAAATTCTTAAAGAGATGGGAATACCAGACCACCTGACCTGCCTCTTAAGAAATCTGTATGCAGGTCAGGAAGCAACAGTTAGAACTGGACATGGAACAACAGACTGGTTCCAAATAGGAAAAGGAGTACATCAAGGCTGTATATTGTCACCCTGCTTATTTAACTTCTATGCAGAGTATATCATGAGAAACACTGGAGTGGAAGAAACACAAGCTGGAATCAAGATTGCCGGGAGAAATATCAATAACCTCAGATATGCAGATGACACCACCCTTATGGCAGAAAGTGAAGAGGAACTCAAAAGCCTCTTGATGAAAGTGAAAGTGGAGAGTGAAAAAGTTGGCTTAAAGCTCAACATTCAGAAAACGAAGATCATGGCATCTGGTCCCATCACTTCATGGGAAATAAATGGGGAAACAGTGGAAACAGTGTCAGACTTTATTTTCCTGGGCTCCAAAATCACTGAAGGTGGTGACTGCAGCCATGAAATTAAAAGACGCTTACTCCTTGGAAGGAAAGTTATGACCAACCTAGATAGCATATTCAAAAGCAGAGACATTACTTTGCCAACAAAAGTTCATCTAGTCAAGGCTATGGTTTTTCCTGTGGTCATGTATGGATGTGAGAGTTGGAATGTGAAGAAGGCTGAGAGCCGAAGAATTGATGCTTTTGAACTGTGGTGTTGGAGAAGACTCTTGAGAGTCCCTTGGACTGCAAGGAGATCCAACCAGTCCATTCTGAAGGAGACCAGCCCTGGGATTTCTTTGGAAGGAATGATGTTAAAGCTGAAACTCCAATAGTTTGGCCACCTCATGCAAAGAGTTGACTCATTGGAAAAGACTCTGATGCTGGGAGGGATTGGGGGCAGGAGCAGAAGGGAATGACAGAGGATGAGATGGCTGGATGGCATCACTGACTCGATGGACGTGAGTCTGAGTGAACTCCGTGAGTTGGTGATGGACAGGGAGGCCTGGCATGCTGCAATTCATGGGGTCGCAAGGAGTCGGACACGACTGAGCAACTGAACTGAACTGTTAATTTGTGATGTTGAGTATCTTTCCGGGTCCCTGTTTATCTTCTACACTGTGAGTACAACTTACCTCTTGCAATTAGCTTTTTGAAGGTCTGCCCTGTTTTGAATTCTTTTCCAGTGATTTACCCCAGGGCATTTCTTTTTTTTTTTTTTGATATTTTAATTGTATTTTATTTTTAAACTTTACATAATTGTATTAGTTTTGCCAAATATCAAAATGAATCCATCACAGGTATACATGTGCTCCCCATCCTGAACCAACAACAGCTTGAACGTCGGGGCTGATGGCTATTCACAGGCCTGCCCTTAAGAAATGCCCTAGGCACCCCCCAGGGCATTTCTTAAGGGCAGGCTTGTGAATAGCCATCAGCCCCGGCTTTCAAGCAGTTGTTGTGGGAAATGGCCACAAGGTGGCAGCATTTCTTCATGCCCAACGCTGGGTACCTGGGCAACCAGAGCCTTAGGGCAAGTCCTATTTCTGGGTTGTCAGTGAGAGTGGCTATGCTTAAGACTTGTGTCTCCTTACTTCCTCCCCCTTACCCTCCATTCCCAAGGCAGATCCCGATTGCAACACCACTCTGCAGAAGGGGGTGTCATCCACAGGTGGGGTGACGCTAAGGAAGGAAGCTGGAGGTGGGAACCCCAACCCCATCACCAGGAGATGCAGAGCCCAGGGGACTATGCAAAGTTCTTCCAATCCCGAGGCTCCACCATCCTTTGGGGGCACTACAGTTGGTTCTGCTGCAGGAGGACCCACCTGATACTGGAGACTGTGGACTCATACAGAGGGGAAAAGGAAGTTCATGTCTGTCGCGGTGGGGGGCTCATTGCCTGGCACACCCTCCCCATACACTCAGCCCCACAACAGTCCAGTCTGGGGACCCAAGCCTACTCAGGCTCCAGGATGTGACATCAGCCCAGGTCCCAAGGCCTGAGCAGAATAGAGTCTTCAGTTCTTTTTTAAATTATTTTTGTCTTTCTATTTTTGCCACTTGTTTTGAATTGGAATATATAGATAATTTACACTGTGGTGGGTGTTTTTTTTTTAGGTGTACAGCAACTTGAATAATTCACACGTGACTTATATGTTCTTTTTCAGCTTCGTTCCCCACGTAGGTCATTACAGAATGTTGAGTAGGGTTCCTTGTGCTTTGCAGTGGGTCCTTGTGGGTTATTTTATAAACACTAGTGTATCTGTTATTCTCATGTTACTAATTTCTCCCTGCCCCCAAACTTTCATTTTTTGGTAACCATAAGGACTGTTTCTAAGTCTGGGAGGCTGTTTCTGTTTTGTCAAGAAGTTTATTGTATCCATGTTTAGATTCCATCTATAAGTAATATCTTAGGATATTTGTCTTTCACTTACTTATGATCATCTGTGGGTCCATTTAAGCTGCTGCCAATGGCCTTATTTCCTTCGGATTTTTTTTTCTTCAGTTTTTTTGATGGCTGAGTGTATTCCAGTATATAGATGGACCAGTTACCCTTTATTTCTCTATTGATGGATATTTTGCTGGATGGTCTGTCTTGGAGGTTGTCAATAGTGCTGCCTTGAAAATAGAGGTTCAGGTATCATTTTAAATTATGATTTTCTCTGGATTTAAGACAAGGAGTGGGCTTGCCAGATCAGGTGGTAAGTCTGTATTTGATGTTTTAAGGAATCTCCACACTGTTCTCCTTCGTGGCTGCACCCACCCATATACATCTCTGAGACAGTGTAGGAGGATTCCCTATTCCCCTTGTCCTCAGCTGCACTTAATTTTTTATAGATCTTTTGAAGATTAAGTGCTTCCCTGGTGGCTCAGATGGTAAAGCATTTGCTTGCAAGGCGGGAGACCTGGGTTCAGTCCCTAGGTTGGGAACGTCCCTTGGAGAAGGAAATGGCAACCCACTCTAGTATTCTTGCCTAGAGCATTCCCATGGACAGAGGAGCCTGGCAGGCTACAGTCTATGGGGTTGCAAAGACTCAAACACTACTGAGTGATTAACACTTTCAACTTTTCGCAGATGGTCATTCTGAGGGGGGTAAGTAGACACTTCATTGCAGTTTTGAGTGGCATTTCACTAACAGTGATCCTGAGCATCTTTTCATGTGCTTATGTCCATCTGGATGCTTTCTTTGGACAAATGTCCGTTTAAATCTTTGGCTCGTATTCTATTGGGTTGATTGTTATGTATATATGTATATGTATTGAGCTGTATGAACTGTTTGCGTGTTTCGGAGATGAACTCCTTGTTTTTAAATTTGGTGGCAAACATTTCCTCCCCCCATTTTGAGGTTTGTCTTCTTTCCTTCAGGGTTTTCCGTGCTGTTGAAAAGCTTTTGAGGTTAATGAGGTCCCTTTTGTTGAGTTTTGCTTTCATTTTCCCTCTTGTAAGAGTTGATTCAAAAAGAACTTGCTGCGACTTATGTCAAAGCATGTTCTGCGTATATTTTCCTCCAGAGGTTTAGCGTAGTCCCTCCATTTAGCTCTTTAATTGATTTGGAGTTTCTTTTTCCGCAAGTGGTTAGGGACAGATGTAAATTCTTTCACTTTTTTCTGTTTAAGGAACCTCCACCCTCTCCTCCACCCTGGCTGTTAACAACATGCATTGGCAGCATCAGTGTAGGAGTGTTCCCTTTTCTCCACAACCTCTCTAGAATGTATTGTTTGTAGACTTTTTGACAAAGGCCATTCTGACAGGTATGAGCTGATACCTCGTTGTAGTTTGATTTGCATTTTTATAAGATTCATGATGTTGAAAGTTTTTCGTGTGATTAAAAAGAAACAACACTGTGAGCAAAAATGATCTCTCGAGGTTGTCTTCTTGACCATCTGCCCTCATCTGAAATCTTTTTCCAGAACCTCCCCAAGGACATTTGTTAAGGATAGGTGTTTTTTCCCACATCCCCTCAGGCTTGGTGACTGACTTTTAAGTACCCATTAGCACAGAGGTTTCCATTGTTGTTACCAAAAGCGGCCACAAGGCGGCAGCATTTCTTCATGCTCCACACTGGGGTTTTTTGGGGTTTTTTTTGTTTTTTGTTTTTTTTCCCTGGCTAATTTTAATTTTCTATTGGGCTTCCCTGGTGGCTCAGAAAGTAATGAATCTGCCTGCAATCCAGGAGACCCGAGTTCAATCCCTGGGTCAGGAAGATCCCTGGAGAAGAGAATGGCAACCCCCTCCAGTATTCTTGCCTGGAGAATTCCATGGACAGAGGAGCTTGGCGGGCGACAGTCCGTGGGATCCCAAAGAGTCAGACACGGCTGAACAACTAACACTTTCAGTTTTTACTTTCTATTGGAGTAGAGTTGATTTCTGTTGTTGTGTTGTTTTAGGTTTACAGGAACTTGATTCAGTCATACACAGACATATATCGATTCTATTAAGGGGGCTTTCCCCAAATAGGTTCTTGCAGGGTGCTCCGCAGACTTGCTTGTGCGAACAGCCGGTCGTTTAGGATTATATCTGGTAGTAAGTAGTGTGTATATGTCAGTCCTAAGCTCTCAATGTTCCCCTTCCCCTACCTTTAAAAAAAAAATCATAAGTTGGTTTTCTAAGTCTGTGAGTCTGTTTATAAATTAGTTCCTGTGTGTGAATTTATAGATTGTACCCATCAGTGATATATTTCTTTCCCTCTCGGACTGACTTCACTCAATATGATAAACCTCAGTCCCTCCATGCTCCTGACAATGGCATTTTTTCATTCTTTGGGATAGCCGAGTGTATTCCAGAGTCTCTTCATTTCTCTATTGATGGATACTCTGGTTGATGCTCTGTCTTGGATATCGTCAACAGTGCTGCCCTGAAAATTGGGGTGCACAAATCATTTTAAATGATTTAAAAATCATTTTATGATTTTCTCCAGATCTAAGGCAAGGGGCGGGCTTGCCTTATCATGTGTTAAGTCTGTATTTAGTGTTTTAAGGAATCTCCATGGTTTTCCTTCATGGCTGCACCCACCCATGTACACCCCCACCCTACAGAGTAGAGGATGCTCTGTTCCCCTCGCCAGATGCTCCTCAGCAGCATTTAATTCTTTGTAGATCTTTTGGAAGACGGCCATCCTGAGCCGTGTGAGCTGATACCTAACTGCAGTTTTGATTGGCATTTTTCTAACAGTGATCCCGGGCATCTTTTCAGGTGCTTTATGGCCATCTAGATAACTTTTTGAACAAATGTTCATTTGGATCTTTGGCCTGTTTTTTTTTTTTTTTTTTTTTATTGAATTGATTGTTTTCTTGATATTGAGCTGCTGTTTGCATGTTTTGGAGGTGAATTCCATTTTTAAATTCAGTTGCAAACTTTTTTCCCCCCTTTGTTTAGTATTTTCCTTGCTGGGCCAAAGGTTTTGAGGTTAATGAGGTCCCTTTTATTGAGTTAAAAAATTTTTTTCCATTATTCTGAGAATTGATGCAAAAAGAACTTGCTGCAATTTATGTCAAGGCATGTTCTGCCTGTATTTTCCTCAAGAGGTTTAGGGTAATCATCCCCCCATTTAGCTCTTTAATTAATTTGGAGTTTCTTTTTCTGCATGGGCTTTGAGAGTGTTGTAATTTCACTCACTTTTCTCTTGTTTAAGGAACCTTCTCCCTGTTCTCCATTCTGGCTGTTAACAATTTACATTCCCAGCATCTGTATCAAAAAGTTAGCTCTTCTTCAAACCCTCTCCACTATTGTTTGCAGACTTTTTGAAAAGGGCCCGTCTGACAGGTTTGAGAAGATTCCTCGGTGCAGTTTGGGTCGGCATTTCTTTAACAGGGATCCTGAGCCCCTTTTCACGTGCTCTCTGGCCATCTGGATGCCTTCTTGGAGGAGTGTCCATTTAGGCCCATTTTTCTATTGGGTTGTTTGGATTTTTGATGTAGAGCTACATGAGCTGTTTGCATGTGTTGGAGATGAATTTCTTGTGGGTATCCTCATTTGGAAACCTTTACTTTTCCCAATCTGAAGATGGACTTTTTCTGTTATTTAGGATTTCCCTTGCTGTGCAAACCCTTAAGGTCGATGAGGTCCCTTCTGTTCACTTCCATTTTATGTCTCATTACTCTCAAAGGTGGATCCAGCAATAACTGGCTGTGATTTATGTCAAAATGCGTTCTGCATGTATTTTTCTCAAGAGGTAGAGAGTAATCACCCCTCCAATGAGATCGTCAATCCATCTGGAATTCCTTTTTCTTTATGAGGTTAGGCAGAGTGGTAACGTCATTCTCTTTTCACTATTTAAGGAACTTCCATGCTATCCTGCCTACTGACCGTTAACAATTTAACAATGCCAGCATCAGTACAGGAGGGGTCCCTTTTCTCTGTTTATTGTTTGTAGACTTTTTGACAAAGGCCATTCTTACTGGTGTGAGCTGATATGTGATTGTAGTTTTGACTTTCATTACTGCAAGATTTCATGATTTTGAAATCCTTTAAAAAAAACAAAACCAAAAAACGGTATGAGTAAAACTGAACTCCCGAGTTTGGCTTTTGACAGTCTGCTCTGTTTTGACTTCTTTTCCAGGACATTTGTTGAGGACACGTGTCTTTTCCTTGCATTCCCGCAGGGCTGGTGAAGAGTAAGTGCTCATGTGAAAGAAAGGAAAGAGAAGTCACTCAGTCGTGTCCAACTCATTGCGACCCCGTGTACTGTAGCCTACATGGCTTTTCCATCCATAGGATTCTCCAAGCAAGAATACTGGAGTGGGCTGCCATTTCCTTCTCCAGCGGGTCTTCCCGACCTAGGGATCGAATCCGGGTCTCCCGCAGTGGAGGCAGACGCTTTAACCTCTGAGCCACCAGGGAATAGGCACATAGGCACATGTGCAGGTAGGCACAGCCTTTTCTGTTGTTCTTACCAAAAATGGCCACAAGGCGGTAGCATTTTTCATGCGCCACACTTTTGCTGGGGGATCATGGTAACAACTTTAATCGGTGTGGAGTTGCTTACTGTTGTTTATCTGTTTAAACTTAACAGGAATTTGATTCAGCTCTACATAGACGTATATCGATTCTTTGCTTTTAAGGGGACTTTTTCCAATTAAGTCTTTCAGTGTATTCCGTAGACTTCCCTGTGCTCTTCAGGAGGCCCTTTTGGATTATCTATCTGACAATAAGTAGTGTGTTAATGTGTTAATCCCAACCTCTTAATGTCCCACTTCCCCTATGTATTTTTTTCAGATAATCATAAGCTGGTTTTCTAAGTCTGTGAGTTTCTCTTAACAAAGTTCATTTTAATGAATTCATAGATCCCACCTGTAAGTGATATCCCCCCTCTGATGGACTTCACTGTGTATGACGAGTCTCTCGGTCCATCTATGCTGCTTCCAAGGTGTTTTTTCCTTCTTTTTGATGACTGGGTGTATTCCAGTGTCTACATGGACTAGTTACTCGTCATTTCTCTATTGACGGACTTTTTGATTGACGCTCTGCTTTGGATGTTATGGTGGCTCAGTGGTAAAGCATCCACCTGCAATGCAGGAGACTCAGGTTTGATTCCTGGGTTGGCAACATCCACTGGAGGAGGGCATGACAACACGCTCCAGTATTCTTGCCAGGAGAAGCCCATGGACAGAGGGGCCTGGTGGGTTGCAGGGGTTGCAGAAAGTCAGAAGCAACTGAGCAACTAACGCTTTCACTTTTGCTGTCTTGAATATTGTCAATCGTGCTGCCCTGAATATAAGGGAACAAGTATCATCTTAAATTATGATTTTCTCCGGATCTGAGGCAAGGGGTGGGCTTGCCAGAGAGAGTGGTAACTCTGCATTTAGTGGTTTAAGAATCTCCATACTGTTTTCCTTTGTGACCTGACTGCCCATTGACATCCCTGCCCCCAGTGTAGAAGAATCCCCTCTTCTCAGCAACGTTTACTCTTTGTTTCTCTTTTGGAGGATGGCCATTCTGCCTGTGAGAGGGGGCTGGCGCTTGCAGCTTTGATTGGCACTCATCTGACAGTGATGCTGAGCATCTTTTATGTGCGCTATGCCCTTCTGGAGGCCTTCTTAGTGAAATATTCATTTCGATCTTTGGCATCATTTTCTGTTGGGTTGGTTTTTTTTTTTTTTAATTATTCTTTTCATTGAGCTTTATGAGCTGTCTGCCTGTTTTCTAGATAAATTCTGAGTTTTTATTTTTGGTTGCAAACTGCTTTTTTTCCTATGCTTCATGTTGCCTTTCTTTTTTTAGGGTTTTCCTTGTGGGGCAATAGCTTTTAGGTTACTGAGGTCCCTTTTGCTGAGTTAGGTCTTATTGTTCATTATTCTAAGAGTGGATCCAAAAACAACTTGCTGCCATTTCTGTCAAAGTGTGTTCTGCCTATATTTTCCTCAAGAGCTTTCAGAGTAATCTTCCCTTCTTTTAGTTCTTTAATCGATTTGGAGTTTCTTTTCCTGTATGGGGTTAGGGAGTGTTGTAATTTCATTTGCTTTGCACTGGTTTAAGGAACCTCCATTCTCTCCTTTGAGCTGGCTGTTAGCAGTTTACATTCCCAGCATCAAGGCAAGATAGTGGCTTTTCCTCCAAAACTTCTCCACTATTTATTGTCTGTAGACTTTTTGACAAAGGCCATTCTGACAGGCTTGAGAAGACTTCTAGTTCTAGTTTTGATTGTCATTTCTCTAATACTTAGTGATGTGAGCATCTTTTCATGTACTTTATGGCCATCTGGATGCCTATTTGGGAGAAATATCCATTTAGATCTTTGGTGCATTTTTAAATTTTTTTAATTGAACAACATGAGTTGTTTGCATGTCTGGAGGATGCATTCCTTACTTTTTCCTTGCTTGCAAACATTGGTGTTTTTTTTTTTTCCTGAGGATTATCTTTGTTTTCCTTTAGGGTTTCCCTATGCACCTAACAGAAGCAGAAGACATTAAGAAGAAGTGGCAAGAATACATAGGACTGCTATATAAAAAAGATCTTCATGACCCAGATAATCACGATGGTGTGATCACTCACCTAGAGCCAGACATCCTGGAGTGGGACGTCAAGTGGGCCTTAGGAAGAAGCATCACTACAAACAAAGCTAGTGGAGGAGATGGAATTTCAGTTGAGCTTTTTCAAATCCTAAAAGATGATGCTGTGAAAGTGCTGCACTCAATATGCCAGCAAATTTGAATAACTCAGCAATGGCCACAGGACTGGAAAAGGTCCATTTTCATTCCAATCCTAAAGAAAGGCAATGCCAAAGAATGTTCAAACTACTCCACAATTGCACTCATCTCACAGGCTAGCAAAGTCATGATCAAAATTCTCCAAGCCAGGCTTCAACAGTACATGAACCATGAACTTCCAAATGTTCAAGCTGGATTTAGAAACGGCAGAGGAACCAGAGATCAAATTGCTAACATCCACTGGATCATCAAAAAAGCAAGAGAGTTCCAGAAAAACATCTGCTAAGTCGCCTCAGTCATGTCCGACTCTGTGCGACCCAATGGACGGCAGCCCACCAGGCTTCCCCGTCCCTGGGATTCTCCAGGCAAGAACACTGGAGTGGGTTGCCATTTCCTTCTCCAATGCATGAAAGTGAAAAGTGAAAGTGAAGTCACTCAGTCGTGTCCGACTCTTTGCGACCCCATGGACTGTAGCTTAACAGGCTCCTCTGTCCATGGATTTTCCAGGCAAGAGTGCTGGAGTGGGGAGCCATTGCCTTCTCCTGGGAGAGCATTATACAGAGCCATCAAATCCTTCAGATACTTTTAAGATCCCCTGTTAGTAGTTTAGCCAAATCTACTAAAATCACACAGCAATGAGCCCTTTACTTTTTCCTAATAGTATGATCACAAAGCACTGAAGAAAAAATTACTGTGATTGAAACAAAGCAATGCATAATGACCGAAGACAAACGTGTTCAGTTATTCTTTTAAAATCTAACAGTTGTTAATATTGTTTTAAAAACATCTTCAGGTTTTAGATTTAAATCTCTTACACAAAATTGATGATTCTATTATGTCAGAGATGGATTAGAAAAATGCAATAATTTAGTGCCTACATCCACTATGTCAAAGCCTTTGACTGTGTGGATCACAACAAACTGTGGGAAATTCTTCAAGAGATGGGAATACCACACCACCTGATCTGCTTCTTGAGAAATCTATATGGAAGTCAAGAAGCAACAGTTAGAACTGGACATGGAATGACAGGCTGGTACCAAATTCGGAAAGGAGTACATCAAGGCTGTATATTGTCACCCTGCTTATTTAACTTAGATGCAGAGTACATCATGAGAAATGCTGGGCTAGATGAAGCACAAGCTGGAATCAAGATTTTCAGGAAAAATATCAATAACCTCAGATATGCAGATGACACCACCCTTATGGCAGAAAGCAAAGAAGAACTAAAGAGCCTCTTGATGAAAGTGAAAGATGAGGGTGAAAAAGTTGGCTTAAAACTCAACATTCAGAAAACTAAGATCGTGGCATCTGGTCCCATCACTTCATGGCAAATAGATGGTGAAACAGTGGAAACAGTGACAGACTTTATTTTCCTAGGCTCCAAAATCACTGCAGATGGTGACTGCAGCCATGAGATTAAAAAATGCTTACTCCTTGGAAGAAAAGCTATGACCAACCCAGACAGCATATTAAAAAGCAGAGACGTTACTTTGCCAACAAAGGTCCATCTAGTCAAAGGTATGGTTTTTCCAGTAGTCATGTATAGATGTGAGAGCTGGACCATAAAGAAAGCTGAGCTCCGAAGAATTGATGCTTTGGAACTGTGGTATTGGAGAAGACTCTTGAGAGTCCCTTGGACTGCAAGGAGATCCAACCAGTCCATCCTTAAGGAAATCAGTCCTGAATACTCATTGGAAGGACTGATAGTAATGCCAAAACTCCAATACTTTGGCCATCTGATGTGAAGAACTGACTCACTTGAAAAGACCCTGATGCTGGGCAAGACTGAAGGCAGAAGGAGAAGGGGACAACAGAGGATAAGATGGTTGGATGGCATCCACGGACATGAGTGTGAGCAAGCTCTGGGAGTTGGTCATAAACAGGGAAGCCTGGCGTGCTGCAGTCCATGGGGTTGCAAAGAGACAGACATGACTTAGCGACTGAACTGAACTGATTGAATACACTGCTGCTGCTGCTGCTGCTAAGTCGCTTCAGTCGTGTCTGACTCTGTGTGACCCCATAGATGGCAGCCCACCAGGCTCCCCCATCCCTGGGATTCTCCAGGCAAGAACACTGGAGTGGGTTGCCATTTCCTTCTCCAATGTATGAAAGTGAAAAGTGTAAGTGAAGTCACTCAGTCATGTCCAACTTAGCAACCCCATGGACTGCAGCCTACCAGGCTCCTCTGTCCATGGATTTTCCAGGCAAGAGTACTGGAGTGGGGTGCCATTGCCTTCTCCAACTGAATACACTGAAAGAACCTATATGGGAAAAGACCTCCTCCCTCCAAAATAGATATATGTTCATGTATACCAAAACCAGGTTCCTGTACCTAAAACAAACACAACATCGGAAATCAACTCTACTTCAATAGAAAATAAACTCTAAACCAAAACAAAACCCACAGCTGGAGCAGGGAGAAATGCTGCCCCTTCTGGCCACTTTAGTATCAGCCACTGAAAAGCCTCTGCTCTTGGGACACTTATCCACCTGCTACGTGGGAGACCTGGGTTCGACCCCTGGGTTGGGAAGATCCCCTTAAGAAGGGGACAGCTACCCACTCCAGGATTCTGGCCTGGAGAATTCCATGGACTGTATAGTCCATGGGGTCGCAAAGAGTCAGACACGACTGAGCGACTTTCACTTTCACTTGGACACTTGTTTTCACCAGGCCTGCGAGAATGTAAGGAAAAAAACACCTGTCCTCAACAAATGTCCTCAAGCAGGTCCTGGAAAAAGAATTCAAAAGAGGGCAGACGACAAGAGGGCAATCTCCACAGGTCAGTTTTACACTGTTTTGTTGTTATTTTTTTTAAATCATATGAAAAGCCTCCACACACTAAAATCGTATAGAAATGCAAATCAAAACTACAATGAGGAATCACCTCACACTGGTCAAAATGACCTTTGTCAAAAAGTCCACAAACAATAAAGGCTGGTAAGTTTTGGAGAAAAGGGAATTCTCTTGCACTGATGTTGTCAATGTAAATTGTTAAAAGTCCATACAGAGGAGAGGGTGGAGCCTCCTTAAACAAGAGAACAGTGAATGAAATTATGACACTCCCTATCCCCAACAGAAAAAAATAACTCGAAAATGACTGAAGAGCTAAACAGAGGGACAATTACTCTAAACCTCTTGAGGGATTTATAGGGAAAACACACTTTGACATAAACAGCAGCAAGCCCTTTTGGATCCGTTGCAGGAAGGGGGACCCCTCCAGGGAACGAAACTGGGCTCTTGTCTAATACTCGGAAATGAATTGTCTGAGGAGACACATGCGCTGACAAAGCAAGAGATTTTCTTGGGAAAGGGCACCCGGCTGGAGAGCAGGAGGGTAAGGGAACCCAGGAGAGCAGCTCTGTCACAAGGCTTGCGGTCTCCGGTGTTATGGTGATGGGATTAGTGTCCGGGTTGTCTTTAGCCAATCATTCTGACCCAGAGTCCTTCCTAGTGAGGCATGCCTTGTTCAGCCAAGATGGATGCCAGCAAGAAGGATTCTGGGATGTGGTCAGATATGAGGTGTCTCCTTTTGATCTTTCCTGAATTCTTCTGGTTGGGGGTGGCTTATAAGTTCCATGTTCCTTACCAGGACCTCCTGTCGTAAAACAATTCATGCAAATAGTTACTATGGTGCCTGGCCAGGGTGGGTGGTTTCAGTCAGCATGCTTCTCCTAACAAATCCACTGTTAAAATAATGAAAAACTAAACAAAACTCGACAAAAGAGCCTCTAACCTCAAAAGCTTTTGCATTGCAAGGGAAACCGTAAACCAAACTTAAAAAAAACTGGGAATGAGGGGGAAAAAATGTTTGCAACTGAATTTAGAAACAAGAAATTTCTCTCCAAAACATGCAATCGGCTCATGCAGCTCAATACCAAAAATACAATCAACCCAGCAGAAAAATGGGCCAAAGATCTAAATGGACATTTGTCCAAAGAAGGCATCCAGATAGCCATAAAGCACCAAAAAGATGCTCAGCATAACTAATTACTGGAGAAATGCAAATCAAAATGGCAACAAGGTATCACCTCACACCCCTCAGAATGTCCATCTTCTCAAAGATCTACAAAGATTAAATGTTGCTGAAGGCGAAGGGAACAGGGAATCCTACACTTTGGGCCGGGAAGTAAATGGGTGGTGTGCAGCCATGAAGTAAAACAGTATGGAGGTTCCTTTAAACATTAACTATAGAGTTACCACGTGATCTGGCAAGCCCACTCCTTGCCTTAGATCCAGAAGGAAGATTAATTTTAAATGACACGTGCATCCCTCTTTTCAGGGCAGCCCTATTGACAATATCAAAGACACAGCATCAACCAAAATGTCCATCCATAGAGAAATGAAGAGTAACTACTCCTCTGTACACTGGAATACACTCAGCCCTCAAAAAGAACGAAAATACGCCATTGGCCGCAGCGTGGATGGATCAAGAGACTTATCATATTGGGTGAAGTCTGTCAGAGAGGGAAAGAGAAATGTCTGGTCACTTACAGGTGGAATCTGTCATTTCATTCAAACGAACTAATTTATAAACAGAAACAAACTCACAGGCTTAGAAAACCCACTTATAGTTATTTTTATTTTTTAAAAAGGTAGGGGAAGGGAGACATTAAGAGGTTGGGATTAACATACACATAGTACTGGGAGGCCTGGCGTGCTGCGATTCATGGGGTCGCAAAGAGTCGGACACAACTGAGCGACTGAACTGAACTGAGTACTTATCAACTAGAGAATCCAAAAGGACCTAGTGACTAGCACACAGAAGTCTACTGAACACATGGAAGGAACCGATATGGGAAAAGAATCTGAAAAAAACCAGATAAACGTTCATATATAACTAAATCAAGTTCCTGTATACCTATAACAAACACAACGTTGGAAATCAGCTCTTCTCCAATAGAAAATAGACGCTAAATTGCAAAAGAAAAACAGTGGAGCATTAAGAAGTGCTGCCGCCTTGTGGGCCACTGTTGGTAACAACAACTGAAAGACCTGTTCTCATAGGCACTTAATATTCACCACGTCTGTGGGGCTGTCAGTAAAATACACCAGCCCTCAACAAATGTCCCTGGGTTGGTAACGAAGAAAGAACTCAAAACAGAGCAGACTGTCAAGAGGACGATCTCGGGAGGTCAGTTTGACTCTCACTGTTTTCTAAAAAATCACATGGATATATTTCAACATTGTGAAATCTTAAAAGAAATGCAAATCAAAACTACAATGAGGTATCACCTCACACAGGTTAGAATGGACATCGGCAAAAGGTCTAAAACCAATAAATGCTGGGGAGGTTGTGGAGAGAAGGGAACCCTCCTACAGTGGTGCTGGCAATGTCGATTGTTAACAGCCAGCACACAGAACAGCCGGGAGGTTCCTCAAGTAAAAAGTGAATGAAATTAAGACACTCCAGAGAGAAAAAGAAACTCCACATTGATTAAAGAGCTGAATAGACGGCCAGTAATCCAAATCTCTTGAGGAAAATATAGGTGTAATATGCTTTGACAGAAATCACAACTGTTTTTGGTCTACCTCTTAGAGTAATGGAAAACTAAACTAAACAAATGGGGCCTCGTTGACTTTAAAAGCATTTGCTCAGCAAGGGGAGCCATAAACAGGAAAAAAAAAAAAAAAAAGCCCTCAGAATGGTAAAAATTAAGTGAATTTACTTGTTGAATATTAAGTGCCCATCAGCACAGTTTTTCCAGTTGTTGTTATGAATGCACTTGAATCATCCAGAAACATCCCCCTCCCCAGTCCCTGGAAAAATTGCCTTCCACAAATCCAGGCCCCAAAATGTTGGAGACTGCTGCTCTATAGCATAACAATAAGAATATATCTAACAGAACTGACCACTACAGTAAAAAACTGACTACATATTAAACTTGTTTTTTAAGTTTTCAAAAACAGCAAGATCTTTCTTATATAGAGCTCCAACATAAATACAAATTAGAATACAAAACATTTTTCAAGGTGAACTAATTAGGTTTTTGGGGAGAAAGTCCACAAAGAAAACAGCACTTTACTGTTACTTATTTCTAGACAAATTAAGGTTCTGTGGGTATTATTTTAGCCCTGTATTACATGCTTTGTCTCTATTTACTGACAATGAGAAGTTTGGAGGTTTTTCCCCTAAAATTTAAAATAAATAACATTTTTTGTAAAGGAAAATTAACAAGCTAACTTGTTAACAAATTAACTTTATACTTAACAAGCTAACTTTATTCTTCAAGGAACTGTAAGAGAAGAAATGAGCCTAAAGTTAGCAGAAGGAAAGGAATACTAAAAATCAGAGCAGAAGTGAATGAAATAAAGACCAGAGAACTAATAAAACAGATCAGTGAAACCAAGAGTTTTTTTTCCTCTTTCAGAAGAAAATGTTTCATTACTTACAACTGGTAGGGACACGTGGGAGGGCAACCTTCCGTCAGGCACCTAAGACTTTCAGCAGCTCACTTCCATCCTGTCTTCCGTTCCTGTCTAGATCCGGCTGAATTAATTGCCCTCGAAAAAGCAGGAAACACGTTTTGGTTTCATCCCAGCGATTCACATTCTCCCTCCTCCTGGAACCCCCCTCCCACCACTTCACTCTCCTCGCTCCTTCTCCCACTCCAGCCCAGCGGGCTTCACCTGCCCAGACACACCTGCTGGTCATCCTCAATCAGCACGACCAAGCCGCTCTGTTAGTCTCAAAACAAAATTCATACTTTGTTTTGTTTTTTACTCCTTTCTCCCCTGTCTTCCTAATACGCTGAGAGCCATGTGAGGATGAGCACTGCTCTCCTTACCCACTCACAGATGCTCTGCCCTCCGTCTCTGCACACAGGGAG